>NC_053023.1:465239100-465466473 GCF_003073215.2 Triticum urartu | reverse complement strand
ACCCAAACACCGGAGCAGCTTCACCTACGCCCTCGTCCACGACCACAGATCCGCTTCGCCCACACCGTAGTCCACCCTACCGGAGCCACTCCACAAACACCCTACTCGACGGTTCTAGATCTCCTTACCGGACCCCGGCAGCCAGCGCAACGTCATCACCCTCGACGTTTCCAACCTGATTCCCACCGTCTGGAGAGATGCCAAGCACCCGCCACGGCCTAGGTACTTGTCACCTTTAAACCCGTCCAGCATCACCTGCCCGATGTACTTCAAATATACTAACTTGTCGCTGTTACCTCTTATGCAGCTGGCAAAAACTAGAAGGACGATGTTTCTTCTCGATCTAACAGCTTGGCCAACCAAGATCCTGGACTGAGGCATTGCTATGATCTTGTAAGCGCGTCTCTCTCTCTCTTGTATTGTTTTGTGCCTGCCAGCGTGCTTTGCTAGGATTTTCGACCAGTAATCCCTATGTGCAGACAACGATTTCTACTACTGGCTGCTAAATTAGATATGTAGATGTCATACATCATACTACCTCGTACCTCTGTTCCTAAATATAAGTCTTTCTAGAGATTCCACTATAGGCTACATACGGAGCAAAATGAGTGAATCTACACTCGAAAATGCATCTATGTACATTTGTATGTGGTCCATACTGGAATCTCTACAAAGACATATATTTAGGAACAGGGGCAGTACATTACACAAAATCGTAGGTGGCATGTAGGAATTCCAGTGCACTACATTAGGCTCCCTTATAGTGCTTGCTAGTCCAGCATACAGAGTCATGGCTAGTTTATGGTACGGACACAATCGTTAATTGGTGGTTTAAATATGCGCAAGGGATATGCAATGTTGTATCATGTAGAGATATCTAAAATTAGCCGTGTCAACTTGCATATAGGGTTACACAATGAAAAAGTACAAGATGTATGTGGCAATTTCATGGAACATCGCAAAAAAAGGAGAGGCAGCGGTGAGCCTATACAGTGCGCTATGGTACGTCACTCCTCCATTGCAATCATCGTGACATGTTATTTGTATGCCAGTTCTATTAGCCAAGTTTCTTAGGGACAGTTATTATGGGTTATCCTAAGAAAATAAGCACATGTGAATATAAGCTCCATGTAATAAGCCAACCAGTTCTTTTCATTGCGTTTTCAGCTTATCTTTGGTATGATCAGTGGAAAGTCTAGATTGCATTATATTTTTTTCATTTTGCTGCCCATATGGAAATTAATTTGACTTGCAAACATCACAAATTGAACCCAGTGCAGTAATTAATATGATAGGAAAACAGACCATCACTATTTGCTCAAAATGCAAATACAAAGATACCATCTACTTGGCACAATCTACTTTGGTCAATGTTTTCCATAGAGATCCCATTGCCTAATTTAAACGAAGGACGCATGACCCACATTTAAATGAAGAACAATTATTTATTGAAATTCGATAGTCCAAGTGGCTGGTTATTATCGTATAGCAACACCACCTGAAAGCATCATATAGTAGCAGCAGCAGCTCATAGCAACTCATCATACAGCAGTAGCAGTCTGCAATTCATCATATACCAGCAGCAGCTCATAGCAATTCATCATATAGCAGCAGCAGGAGCAGCTCATAGCAATTCATCATATAGCAGCAGCAGCTCATAGCAATTCATCATATAGTAGCAGCAGGAGCAGCTTGTAGCAACTCATCATATAGCAGCAGCGGCTCATAGCAATTCATCATATAGAAGCAGCAGCTCATAGCAACTGATCATACAGCAGCAGTAGCTCATAGCAATTCATCATATAGCAGCAGCAAGAGCAGCTCATAGCAATGCATCATATAGCAGCAGTAGAAGCAGCTCATAGCAATTCATCGTATAGTGGATCAGAATAAAATTTGGCAAAAAATAAAAGGAGATCCTCACCTTGTTGGATGAGCTCATCCTTCAGCAGCACCTCAAGGCCATGGACTGGGAGGAGGGGAGGGGGAATAAGGTGCCTTCTGCCACAGTGTGGCATCAACCGTAGTTGTGCAGCGCCCGCCGGAGTAGTGCGTTGGACGAACCACAGTGGAGCAGCTGCTGGAGACCATGAGAATGAGGGGCGGCGCCAGAGGGAGGAGCAGCCAGGGATATTTCCCCTACCCGTCGGCCATGTAGCCTAGCTGGACATAGCATCGTCGAGGACCAGGCCAGATGGGACCAGTGGCGACGGCTCGCTAGAGGAACCCTAGTGCTGCAGGCAGGGGATCGAGGTAGAGGGAAAGGGAAGAGGAGATGCAAGCGGGGAGGGCAATGAATGCTTGCGTGTTTGTTTTTACTTAAGGGTCGGGTGTGACACAGGCGTCAGCAGTTGCATTTTGAGTGTAATATAGGCAGACAACAGAGTCATTTCACTATTCCCCTTCCCTTCAATTTTTAGTGAGGTTCTACCCGAAACACCCCCCTCCAAAGTGAAATTAGTTAAGCCCAAGACCATAACTCAAAAATGACTTCTTTACATCTTTTATGGCTTATTTTGACAATATGCCCTGAAAAGGCGGAATCGAACTGGCCCTTAACTTGCAATTCAATTATGCGTGCAATGATGAATCACTCATGCCTGCTATCTGTAAATTTAGGCATCATCATACATGGCATAACCTAATACATGTGCATTCCATTGTAGAATCTGGAATATGCAATGTTTATGTTAGTTCATACGTTGCACATGATGTTTAAATGCCCCTTAAATCTGGTCCGTCAAGTGATGGTCTTTAAGCATCCTTCTTTGCTTCTTTTCTTGATATGTAAGATTTGCTCACACATCTGTTCAATTGCTTGTTTGCATCAGCCAGCCAAACTAGGACTGTTTGCTTTGATTACTTGTTGTTCTTGACCTAACACTCTAACAGAGCTTGTCAACGATTTAAACACTAAGGGCTGCTGTAGTGGGGCCTTGTCTAACTCATAGGTGACATAAAGGTTTGGCTGTACACTACAGTAGGCTCTCCAAGAGTACCTGGAGATCCAGTTCGAAGGTATGCCTAGTTTTTACATAGTGCAGACATATTAAATGCTCATTTCATTGTGTGAAAGTGCAAGAGATGCGGCATGTTTCATTATGTGGTGTTGTTTTGTTATAATCTCATTCTTTTGTGTTCACAGACTGGAAAGTATGCATATTTATCTTCCAAGGAGACGAGTAACTAGTTTGTGTCACCTTGCAGAGGGGGTGCAATGAAGATAAGATTGAGGATTTCCAAGTACAAGATGTTAGGAAGGAGTCTTGCAAGAGAAGTAGGAGCTGCGCTGAGCCTCTTCAACCTGCTAAGGTAAGTCACTGTATGCAATTCAACAGTTCAATTCCTTGTTTGTTTCAGGCATAGTTAATTTTCTCTTTTCAATTGCTTTATTTGTCCTTAGTTAATGAGATGCCCAAATAATCATGCCTGATGTTCGGTACTTGTATCACTATTAGTTGACATAATTAAAGGCCTTACCATTTAATTACTCTGCCGAAGTGTGCCTGAAGCTTTGAAGTTTATTAACCAACGATTATTGCATGAGGCTCACAATCTAGTTTATACTACGCTAATGATTGCATAGTTTTGCCAGATGTAGTATGTTTGTATGAAACCCTCTGCTGTTCATTATGCTCCCTAAGATTTTAACTGAGGCACAGAATGGCCAACTGCTTGCTTACTTATACGCAACGTGTTGTCTAAATTTGTATCTTGTCTGTGTTTTCGATTGGGCCCCAACATCATGCTCCTCTAGTGAGCTAAGAGGGATTTCTGTATGCAGGCTGCACAGACTACCTTTTTTATAGTTTTTCAAATATCACCTGCTTATGCTTCATGACGTGTAACATTTTTTTTAAAGTGACGTGTAACATTATAGTTAGTCCTGTTTTGCCATGTAGTACAAAATAGTGTCTTGTTCGCTTCACTATTGTAACTATATTTTTTCCCTAGTCATGTGTACTTACAGAAACATTTCAGGATGAAGTGACATCAACACAAAGATCTGCGAGCAGTGCGGCATGGCCGTTACCGAATGATTATGGATTGGAATTGGAATGTGCTGATGTTCTCGAGCATCAACTAGAGGTGGCAAGACAACGTGTACATGATTGTCAATGTATAATCAACAAGTTGAGACTGGACATGCAGGTATTAGATGCAGGAGTCAAAAAAATGAAACAAGACACTGAGGTAACCATGAAGGAATTGGAGATTTTGCAGACTGAAATTTGTGCTATCTGAATCCGGCCAATCCTATTTTCTGAAGAGATTATAGTTCAAATGGAGTTAAGTTGATGCGTGTCCATGATGTATGAGCTGTATTTTCCCAGTGTATGTAATTTGTTGTTTGTGTATGCTTTATTATCACCTGTGCTGAACCATAATGCCCAGTGGGTATAATCGGCTGTAATTTCTTTATTGTATAGTGTAGGATTATTCTACCTTTCTATGCCTTGATCTCTTTGTAGTATAGTGTATGCTTTTTAGAGGTGATAGTATTGAGTAGGATAATTCTTTGAATATGTTATATCGTTCAAACGGGGGCCAACTCGCCCGACCATGGCCCTTCACGGGCCGTCAGATCCATGGGCCTTCTATGTCTCGTAGGATCCATGGGCCTTCTACATCTCGCAGGATCCATGGGCCGCCGACTCATTTATGGGTCTTGTACAGGCCTTCAATGGGCCGTAGACAGGCCTTTAATGGAAATCGTACGTTTTATGGGCTGACCATAACGGGTCGTTAATAGGCCGTATTTGGTGATGCTATGAAAATGGCCCAACAGACTAACGGTCCACAAACGGGCCGACTGTAACGACGGGCTGAATTTGGCCCACAAGCAGAAAATGACAGTAATGGGCCGTAAGTAACCGAATGCTGCAAATGACCCCAAGAATAAATGGGCCCTAAGAAGGCCGAAAGTTAACTTGGGATGGAAACGGCCCAACGGAATAACGGGCCGTTAAAGGGTATAAAGTGATACACTGTTCATTACGGGTCAGTTTCACCACGGGCCGTTAATGGGTGTAAAGTAATACACTGTTCATTACGGGCCAGTTTCAGCACGGGCCGCTAATGGGCCAAGAGTTACAAAGGGCCTCATATGGGCCGAAATGCGTCATGGGCTATACATGGGCCAGAAGTGAAAACGGGCCGGAATCATATTGGATGGCCCAGATGACGCTACTGGGCCTAATTCGGATAGGGCGTAACGGGCCTTGGGTTAGCGGGCTATAAATGGGCTATATGCGAACAGGCTGTTAACATGCTTTCCATGGGCCAGCCCGCCAGCTTTTGACCAAGTCAAACGGGCCGGCCTTTTCACAGGAATGGGCCACTGTTGGGATGTGCCACGTGTCGACGTATCATAGGCACCTTCTGTCCAGTGAGTGGATGACATCTGTCCCAACGATGAGCCGACACGTGTTTCCTCTAGCCAATGATTATTTTACACGTGGAAAATCCCCATTGGTCGGGGCTGTTAACGGGTTATCGGATCCAAAACCCGACCCGATAGCTTAACGGCGTTCCGTTACGGTGGATGCCACGTGTCGCTCACCCTTGACGAAAGCACTTCTCTGACGGGCGATTTATCGTCATGGAAGTGGACACTTCCGTGATGATAATTTTGGTAATGTCATGGAACACTTCTACAACAGCACAGGTATGACTATCTTGATTCTGTCATAAATTTGTCATGGATGTGCATGCATGACAAAAAACGCGACCTACTATGACAAACACGTATCATCACGGAAGTGTATTTTTTTTGTAGTGCTAGCTGGTCGCTTCCCAGTCTTTTGTTAGCCTTCACCTGTACTAAGCAGGAATACTGCTTGTGCATCCAACTCCATAAGCCCCAAAGTCATTCCATATCAGTCCACCATACCTACCTATATACGGTATCTACCTGCCGTTCCAAGTAAATTTGTATGTGCCAAACTCTAAACCTTCAAATAAATATCCTGTTTTGTATGCTCGAATAGCTCATGTATCAACTAGGGATGTCTGTATCTTCCATGTTAGGCGGGTTATTCTCAAGAGGAGTGGACTCCACTCCTCACTTACGAGAAAGTGGCTGGTCACTGGGATGCCCAGTCCCATGCTTTATGCAAACTAAATCAAAATAATTGCAAACAAAACTCCCCCTACGACTCTTGTTAGTTGGAGGCACTCGTTGTTTCGAGCAACCCATGGATTGATGCTTGTTGGTGGAGGGGGAGTATAAACTTTACCATTCTGTTTGGGAACCGCCTATAATGTGTGTAGCATGGAAGATATCGCCATCTCTTGGTTGTTATGTTGACAATTAAAGTATACCACTCAAAATATTATTCACCTCTATTTCAAAACTGAGCTCTGGCACCTCTACAAATCCCTGCTTCCCTCTATGAAGGGCCTATCTATTTACTTTTATGCTGAGCCATCATCTTCTTATTAAAAAGCACCAGTTGGAGAGCACCGCTGTCATTTTCATTCATTACTGCTAGTTTACATTGAGTATGACTTGACTGGATCTCTTTTACCATGAATTACAATGTCTAATCGGTCCTTGATCTTTAAAGGTGCTCTGCATTTATGTTTTGTGGTCTCAGAAAGGGCTAGCGAGATACCATCTTGTTATATCATATTATGATTGTTTTGAGAAAGTGTCGTCATCCGAGATTTATTATTATTGCTCGCTAATTGATTATGCCATTGATATGAGTAAACTTGAGACCTATGCATTATTGTGAATGTGGTTAGTTCATAATCTTTGCTGAAAACTTGAATGCTGGTTTTACATAATTACAACAACAAGAGCAAGCAAAGTTTGCAAAAGTTTTTCTTTATCACTTTCAGTTTGTCAACTGAATTGCTTGAGGACAAGCAAAGGTTTAAGCTTGGGGAGTTGATACGTCTCCGTCGTATCTACTTTTCCAAACACTTTTGCCCTTGTTTTGGACTCTAACTTGCATGATTTGAATGGAACTAACCCGGACTGACGCTGTTTCCAGCAGAATTACCATGGTGTTATTTATGTGCAGAATCAAAAGTTCTCGGAATGACCTGAAACTTCACGGAACAACTTTTCAGAAATAATAAAAAAATCCTTGCAAAAGATGAAGGCCAGGGGGCCCACCACTTGTCCACGAGGGTGGGGGCGCGCCTGCCCCCCTAGGGCGTGCCCCCCAACCTCGTGAGCCCCCTGGAGCTCCTCCGACCTCGACTCCAACTCTATATATTTGGTTTCAGAGAGAAAAAAATCAGAGAGAAGGATTCATTGCGTTTTACGATACGGAGCCGCCGCCAAGCCCTAAAACCTCTCGAGAGGGCTGATCTGGAGTCCGTTCGGGGCTCCGGAGAGGGGAATCCGTCGCCATCGTCATCATCAACTATCCTCCATCACCAATTTTATGATGCTGACCGCCATGCATGAGTAATTCCATCATAGGCTTGCTGGACGGTGATGGGTCGGATGAGATCTATCATGTAATCGAGTTAGTTTTGTTAGGGTTTGATCCCTAGTATCCACTATGTTCTGAGATTGATGTTGCTATGACTTTGCTATGCTTAATGCTTGTCACTAGGGCCCGAGTGTCATGATTCCAGATCCGAACCTATTATGTTTTCATCAATATATGAGAGTTCTTGATCCTATCTTGCAAGTCTATAGTCACCTATTATGTGTTATGATCCGTTAACCCCGAAGTGACAATAATTGGGATACTTACCGGTGATGACCGTAGTTTGAGGAGTTCATGTATTCACTATGTGTTAATGCTTTGTTCCGGTACTCTATTAAAAGGAGACCTTAATATCCCTTAGTTTCCATTAGGACCCCTCTGCCATGGGAGGGTAGGACAAAAGATGTCATGCAAGTTCTTTTCCATAAGCACGTATGACTATATCCGGAATACATGCCTACATTACATTGATGAACTGGAGCTAGTTCTGTGTCACCCTAGGTTATGACTGTTACATGATGAACCGCATCTAGTATAATTCTCCATCACTGATACATTGCCTACGAGCTTTCCATATATTGTTCTTCGCTTATTTACTTTTCCGTTGCTATTGTTATCATCACTATAAAATACCAAAAACATTACTTTTGCTACTGTTACATTTTGCTGCCGTTACCACTACTATCATACTACTTTGCTACTAAATACTTTGCTGCAGATACTAAGTTTCCAGGTGTGGTTGAATTGACAACTCAGCTACTAATACTTGAGAATATTCTTTGGCTCCCCTTGTGTCGAATCAATAAATTTGGGTTGAATACTCTACCCTCGAAAACTGTTGTGATCCCCTATACTTGTGGGTTATCAGCGTCCTCAGCACCTTGCGAGATCACTTCTCGAGATCGGCGAAGGCCACACGGTCTTCGGCCAGGACTCGCGCCTTGGCATCAAGATCGGCCCCCCTTGCCCCCATCTTCTGCTCCAACTCTTCCAACCGGTTGCGCTCGGCAGCCTGCTTCTTCCCCAGCTCCGCCAGCTTAGCGTCACGGTTCTTGACAGCTTCCTGCCGGGCCTTCATCTCCATCTCCTCTGCTTTGCGGCGGCATGCCTCTTCAGCGTGCTTGTCGCGTAGGCTCTGCAACTCGCCCTCTAGCACTTGGCAGCGGTCACGGGCGGCCTTGGCGTCTTTCAGCGCTGCCTCACGATCGGCTGAAGCACCGACGGCTCCTTGCTTCTCCCTCTCGGAAGCCGCAACAGCCTGGCCCAGCGCCGCGCATACCGCCAGTTCAGAATGAAGCCAGCCGGAGGCCAACTCCAGACACCCGGCCACCAGGCGCGGATCAGCGCTGAGGAGATCCGTGTGCAGTTGGGTCATCTCTGAAAGGGCACGCTCCAAGACAGCGGCAGGAGCGGAATAACCAAGGAGTGGAGGTGCAGCAGTAGGAGGAAGCGACGCTGTCACCAGGGCTTGGGGAACCACGGGCCCCGGAGCAGCTGGGACCTCGTCAGCCGCGCCAAGCACCGGCACTTCCAGAACCAGCGGGGCTATGGGCGCTAATTCCACGCGGCGATGTTCCTCCTGGCCCCGCAAGGGCGGCCGGGCTGGGGAGACACGGGCGATGTTTCCTCCTTGCTCTGCGGAGGGAGGCACAGCCGCCGTACCCTCCTTCTACCTCTTCGCCAAAGATGTCGGCCTGATCAACCAAAGGCGAGCGTCAGGAAATAACAAGTACTAGCAGGGATAAAGAGAAGCTTGAGACACCTACCGGTCCATCGCGAGGTACTCCACCCTCCGCTTGTGAAGCTTGAGGCCTGACAGCATTGGGGCCTGAGGGGCAGGCGCTCGGGCTCCGGTGGCGCCATGCGGTGCGGAGGCAGAACCGGATCCAGCCCCAGGAGGTGTTGGGTTGGAGGCGGCACCACGGTCCACCAGCGACGACCTACCCTTCATCGGGACGAGGGGTTGCTCCTTCCCTCCTTGGTAGGCGTCGGCCTCGGCATCATCAGGAAGTGCGTGGAGAATCTCGGCCTTGCTCGGAGGGGAGGTCTCCCCCACCTCTTCCGGGGACTCCTCCAAGTTCGCCTCCTCTTCCCCCTCTCTGCGGGATTCATCAGAAGACAACTCCACCGGTTTCTGCGCCGAAGGAGCTCCCGAAAACACCGGCGACACCAGCCTGCACGTATCAAAAGTCGGCCTAGAGGCGACAAATTCCTCCCGGTCCCTGCGTTGGAACAGGGGGAATGAAGGCGCTAGGCGGGTACTCCTGGTTGTCTCCGACTATGAGACGCAGGACGGCGTCCAGTTCGTCGTCAGGCAGGTCCCCCGGCCTCAGGCGTGCCTTGTTTTCCCCTCCTTCAAGCTCCCGGAAGGGGCGCGCGCGCCTGGAGCATGGCAACCCACAGCATCAAGAACTCCCTCAGGAGCATCGCTCCCGTTATTTTGGCCGCCCTCGCATTGCCCGGCTTCAGGTCAGTCATCATCTGCCCCAACACTGACGATGCCCACTCGTCGACAAGCTCTGCCCTAGGCCACTCCTTGCCTTGCCGGGGCGCCTCCATCGGCAACACCAGGCGCGGATGGGCGAGCTTGGCGTCCACCATGACCCATTTGGATCGAATGCTGTCGGGCCTCTTCCCGGTGCTCGAGATCGAGTTGGCCTTGTCGGACGCAACGAAGTTGGCGCATCCAGAGATGTGACCCTCGCTGACACGGAAGAAGAAGAAATGGCGCAGGAGCGCCATGGACGGCATCATGCCCAGGTACGCCTCACAGTAGTAGGCAAAGATGGACAGGAGAAGGACAGAGTTGGGATGGAGATGCAACGCTTGTAGCCCATAGTGGTCGAGGACTTCATAGAAGAAATCAGAGAAGGGAGGAACCAACCCGACGGCAACGCTGCTCGAAAAGAAGGGAAAGAAGGTGCTCCCCTCAGGCTCTGGCTCGTCGGAGGCAAGTCGGAGCTCCGTCTTCCCCCACTCGTTGCTCTCTCCCTTCGTCAACAGGCGCACGGAGGCAAGTCTCTTCTCTGTGATAGTGGGCGCCTCAAGAGCGGGCTCGTACCAAGCCGGGGCCGAGGAAGTCTTGACCTTGAACGGCGCCATGGGCGGCAGATGCAGAGCGAGGCCGGAGCAAATCTGTAGGTAGCGGCGGCGAAGAGCAAGAAAGGGGATTTGGAGCGAGGCAAGGAAGAAGCAATGAAGGCAAGTGCCACCCGCGCCAGCCTTTTGTCAGGTCAAGCAGTTGCCGAGGCAACATGGGGAAGCGGAGACGCCCGTTTCCAATCAACTGCCACGTGTCAACCGAGGCCGCGGGCTTTTGGGGCCCGCGGTGCTTCGAGCTTGACCCTTGGCTTTGCCGCGAAGCCAAGCCCGCGCGCACCTTGGTCCCGGGGGCTACTGTCGATGTTCTAGGAACGGGGGTCCCCAGACTTGCCTGCCTGCGGCCCGCGGCGTGGCGGAGCCAGCAGGCCGTACGGCCCATCTTCACCAACAAAGCATCCAAGACCCTCGCGAGGGGCCAAGCCTCGCGAGGCGGACGACACAAGACCTCCTCTAGAGTTGCCTAGCTAGGCAGGCTCACGAGGAGCGGAGATATCAAGGCGAGGCGAACCTCACGAGGCTCTCGTGACGTGAGCAATGATGATTGACACCAGTCGGGCGCCAGGCGGGCGCCAGCGCGCGCAGCGTCCTTGTTTCCCCTTTGGTGCAAAGGAGGCAAGCGCAGCCGCGGAGTATCGAGGCCTCAGGCAAAGGTTGCCATTTCAGTGCAACATGACCAAGACCATGGACTGCAAGACGGAGGTCATCGTGGAGCCCAAGACAGCGTCACCACCAGAGCTTTGTGCAGGCGAAGACTAATTTTGTCAGGATAGCTTGTACTAGCTGTCCCCCTTCAAATTAGCCCGCCATTGTTGGCTCCCTTCACGCTCGATATTTGGGAAGCGGACCAAGGCCTCTATAAATAGGACTAGCCACCACCATAGTAGGAGAGGTCGCATCAGACCCAGAGACACACCACAAGTTCATACCTCAACCTCAGGAGGGTATTCTTCCCTTGTATTGTTTATCATCAGCCCAAGAGGCAATCCACCACCACCACACTGGAGAAGGGTATTACACCACAACGGTGGCCCGAACCAGTATAAACCCCATGTCTTTCTGTGTCGTGAGTTCGTCGAGTTCTTCCGTGAGATCTAGTGAGCTTGAGCGTTGATCGGTAGGAGGGAAAGACTTCGCGCACACCCCAGTGTTCGAACCTTAAGGGTTAGCCGGATCCCCACATCCGACAGTCGTAGCTTCCCTTCCATCAGTTCGTTGCTCCGTCGCTCCGTCGTCTCCATGGCGGACGCTCGTCGTGCTCGAGCTGAGCGTCGAGCTGCCCTCATCGCCCGCGTCGCTCAAACGGCTCTCATCGGCGGGCCACAACGCCATTCTCCGTCTCCCTCCGCCAACGCTGCCACCGGCCCGGCGGGGAACGAGCAGCAGGCGTCCTCGCAGCATCCTTCGGTGCGGCAGGACGGCCGCACCGCCACTCCATCGCTGACCCCTGCCGGTTCTTCATCTCACGCGCACCGCACTCCCATGGAGGCACGGGCCGCGCTCCTCGCGGCGAACGAGCTCCTGCACTACCGCCCCGTCGACGACCTCTACGAGGAGTGGCTCGACCGCGTCGCCGAGCTCGCCCGCGTTGCATGGGGCTCTCCGATGCCGTCCCACTCTCTGCCTCCCCCTCAACTAGCTGCGGGCAATGGGGCTCATGGCGTGCCTCCACCACCTCAGCCCCAAGACGGCGCCTTGGCACCAGGGCACGCAGCTCCGTGGCGTGATCCGCCGCACCCGGCGCCCGCGCACGAAGAGAGAAGCTGCCAAGAAATTCCGCGACCGCGAGAAGCTGCACCTGCGCTCCCCACGCCACCTCGTCAAGACCGCGCACCGCCCGCAGCGGTGCAGCGCGGACCTCGTCAAAGACCAAGCTCCACCTCCGAAGTGGGCTACCGCGCCTTCACCCCCGAGCTGCGTAGCGTCGCCTGGCCGGGCAAGTTCAAGCCGGATCTGCCTCCTCGCTACGACGGTACCGCCGACCCCGCAGAGTTCCTGCAGCTCTATGAGCTGAGCATCGAAGCGGCCAACGGCAACGAAAAGGTCATGGCGAACTTGTTTCCCATGGCTCTCAAGGATGGAGCTCGCTCCTGGCTCCTGAACCTGCAGCACGTCTCGATCTCCTCCTGGGACGAGATGCGCGACCGCTTCGTCGCCAACTTCCAGGGCACTCGCGACCGCCCACCAGCCGCGGGTGATCTACGCCGCATCAGGCATCAACCAGGAGAGACCCTCCAGAAGTACATCCAGCGCTTCAACAACACCCACCTCAAGATCCCCAATCTGGCAACCAAGTGCGCAAGAGCTGAGGAGGGGCGCCTCTCTCTCCTTGAGCTGCCAGCGTGGGCATGGAGGAGAAGAAGGCTAAGGCCAAGGACGTGAAGCGCAAGGAGGGAGCTGTGCTCGCAGCGGAGCCCGACATCAAGCGGGGCAGAGATCAGCCCAAGTCATCCAAGAACGGCCGACCGTTCTGCGCCTTCCATAACCTGAACACCCACAACACCAGCGACTGTCAAGAGCTCAGAGCCATACGAGAAGGACGCCATGGTCGACGCCCCGAGCGCAACGACCGGGGCTACGGCCGCGGAGGAGGACGTGGAGGCGGACGTTGGGACAACCGTGGCCCGTGCCAGGCGTGGCGGACTGGCCTCGTGAGGATCGCTGGCAGGACCAGCCTCGCGAGGGCGCCTGGAGGGACCCGCCGCGTGAAGATCTCCCCCAGGGCAACGCTGGTCTTCCCCCGCTACCGCCACCAAGAAGGAACAACGACCACCACCAGGATGAGGGGGCCGGGGGCTTCTAGGAGCCACGTGCGATCGCCTGCATCTTGCGCGGCGCACAGGCCCCAGCCTCTCAGTGCACCTTCAAACAGTTCGCTCGCGAGGTGAACGCGGTGCTCCCCAAACTCGAGGCCACGCGCCCGCTCTGGTGGTCCCAATGCGCCATCACCTTCAACTCGGCGGATCAGCTCAAGTGCGCAGCCACCGCTGGCGCCCTCCCTATGTTGTGTTCCCCGGTCATCAGCAATGTGCAGGTCACCAAGACCCTCATCGACGGCGGCGCAGGGCTCAACGTCCTGTCCGTCGACACGTTCAACAACCTCCAAGTGCCTTATGAACAGCTCAGACCACCAAGCCTTTCTCAGGAGTGACCGACGGCTCCACCACACCGATAGGGCAGGTCCGCCTGCCCGTCACCTTCGGGGAGCGCAAGAACTACCACACCAAGCTCATCGACTTCGACACCGCACACATCTGCCTGCCGTACAATGCCATCCTCGGGTATCCAGCCCTGGCCAAGTTCATGGAAGTCATTCAGCACGGCTACAACATTCTCAAGATGCCACGAAGCGGAGGAATCATCACGGTCCCGTGTGAAGAGAGGGATGCGGTGTGCTCCCTCAAGCACGCCTTTCAAGCCGCAGCAATCGACGACCCCGATAGCAGAAATGAAGGCCCTCTGGAGGCCATCCCCAAGAAGAAGAAGCCGCACCGTGCAGGATGATACGTCTCCAACGTATCTATAATTTTTGATTGCTCCATGCTATATTATCTACTGTTTTGGACATTATTGGGCTTTATTATCCACTTTTATATTATTTTTGGGACTAACCTATTAACCGGAGGCCCAGCCCAGAATTGCTGTTTTTTTTCCTATTTCAGGGTTTCGAAGAAAAGGAATATCAAATGGAGTCCAAACAGAATGAAACCTTCAGGAACGTGATTTTCTCAACGAACAAGACCCAGGAGACTTGGACCCTGCGTCAAGACACAAAAGAGGAGGCCACGGGGGAGGGGGGGGGCCTCCCCCCCCCCCCCCCAGGCGCGCCCTCCACCCTCGTGGGCCCCCTGTTGCTCCACCGACGTACTCCTTCCTCCTATATATACCTACATACCCCCAAACGATCAGATACAGAGCCAAAACCCTAATTCCACCACCGCAACTTTCTGTATCCATGAGATCCCATCTTGGGGCCTATTCTGGAGCTCCGCCGGAGGGGGCATCAATCATGGAGGGCTTCTACATCAACACCATAGCCCCTCCGATGAAGTGTGTGTAGTTTACCTCAGACCTACGGGTCCATAGTTAGTAGCTAGATGGCTTCTTCTCTCTTTTTGGATCTCAATACAATGTTCTCCCCCTCTCTTATGGAGATCTATTCGATGTAATCTTCTTTTTGCGGTGTGTTTGTTGAGACCGATGAGTTGTGGGTTTATGATCAAGTCTATCTATGAACAATATTTGAATCTTCTCTGAATTCTTTTATGTATGATTGGTTATGTTTGCAAGTCTCCTCGAATTATCAGTTTGGTTTGGCCTACTAGATTGATCTTTCTTGCAATGGGAGAAGTGCTTAGCTTTGGGTTCAATCTTGTAGTTTCCTTTCCCAATGACAGTAGGGGCAGCAAGGCACGTATTGTATTTTTGCCATCAAGGATAACAAGATGGGGTTTTCATCATATTAAATGAGTTTATCCCACTACATCATGTCATCTTGCTTAAGGCGTTACCCTGTTTTCATTAACTTAATACTCTAGATGCATGCTGGATAGCGGTCGATGAGTGGAGTAGTAGTAGTAGATGTAGGCAGGAGTCGGTCTACTTGTCTCGGACGTGATGCCTATATACATGATCATACCTAGATATTCTCATAACTATGCTCAATTCTATCAATTGCTCAACAGTAATTTGTTCACCCACCGTAGAATACTTATGCTCTCGAGAGAAGCCACTAGTGAAACCTATGGCCCCCGAGTCTATCTTCATCATATTAATCTACCAATACTTAGTTATTTCCTTTTGCTTTTACTTTGCTTTTATTTTACTTTGCATCTTTATCATAAAAATACCAAAAATATTATCTTATCATATCTATCAGACCTCAATCTCGTAAGTGGTCGTGTAGGGATTGACAACCCCTTATCGCATTGGCTGCGAGGATTTATTTGTTTTGTGCAGGTACGAGGGACTCGCGCATAGCCTCCTACTGGATTGATACCTTGGTTCTCAAAAACTAAGGGAAATACTTACGCTACTTTGCTGCATCATCCCTTCCTCTTCGGGGAAAACCAATGCAGTGCTCAAGTGGTAGCAAGAAGGATTTCTGGCGCCGTTGCCGGGGAGGTCTACGCAAAAGTCAATATACCAAGTACCCATCACATACCCTTATCTCTCGCATTACATTATTTGCCATTTGCCTCTCGTTTTCCTCTCCCCCACTTCACCCTTGCCGTTTTATTTGCCCTCTCTCTCTATCTCTCTATCCTCCCTCTCTTTCCCGTTTGCCTCTTTTTGCCCGCTTGTTTTTTGTTTGCTTTTGTGTTAGTTTGCTTGCATGTCGCAATGGCTCAAGATAACACTAAATTGTGTGACTTCACCAATACCAACAACAATGATTTTATTAGCACTCCGATTTATCCTCTTACCGATGATGGATCTTGTGAAATTAATACTGCTTTGCTGACTCTTGTCATGAAAGATCCGTTTTCCGGCCTTCCTAGTGAAGATGCCGCTACCCATCTTAATAGCTTCATTGATTTATGTGATATGCAAAAGAACAAAGATGTGGATAATGATATTATTAAATTGAAGCTATTTCCTTTTTTGCTTAGAGATCGTGCTAAAGCTTGGTTTTCGTCTTTGCCTAAAAATAGTATTGATTCATGGAATAAGTGCAAAGATGCTTTTATCTCTAAGTATTTTCCTCCCGCTAAGATCATCTCTCTTAGAAACGATATTATGAATTTTAAGCAACTTGATCATAAACATGTGGCACAAGCTTGGGAGAGAATGAATTTAATGATACGTAATTGCCCTACTCATGGTTTGAATTTATGGATGATTATACAAAAAATTTATGCCGGATTGAATTTTGCTTCTAGAAATCTTTTACATTCGGGCTGCGGGAGGCACTTTTACGGAAATCACTTTAGGAGAAGCTACTAAACTCCTAGATAATATTATGGTTAATTATTCTCAATGGCATACTGAAAGATCTACTAATAAAAAGGTGTGTGTGATAGAAGAAATTAATGTCTTGAGTGGAAAGATGGATGAACTTATGAAATTATTTGCTAGTAAGAGTGTTTCTTCTGATCCTAATTATATGCCCTTGTCTACCTTGATTGAGAATAACAATGAATCTATGGATGTGAATTTTGTTGGTAGGAACAATTTTGGTAACAACGCGTATAGAGGAAATTTCAATCATGGGCCTTATCCTAGTAATCCCTCTAATAATTATGGTAATTCCTGCAACAATTCTTATTGAAATTATAATAAAATGCCCTCTGATTTTTAATCTAATATTAAAGAATTTATTACTTCGCAAAAGAATTTCAATGCTATGATTGAAGAAAAATTGCTTAAGATTGATGATTTGGCTAGGAACATTGATAGGATTTCTCTTGATGTTGATTCTTTGAAACTTAGATCTATTCCACTTAAGCATGATATCAATGAGTCTCTCAAAGCCATGAGAATTTCCATTGATGAGTGCAGAGAAAGAACCGCTAGGATGCGTGCTAAGAAAGATGCCTTTATAAGAGCGTGTTCTTCTAGTTGCTATGAAAATAAAGATGAAGATCTAAAAGTTATTGATGTGTCCCCTATTAAATCTTTGTTTTGCAATATGAATCTTGATAATGATGGGACTGAATATGATCCACCTTTACCTAGAAGGCGTTCCAAAAATTCGGAATTTTTAGATCTTGATGCTAAAATTGATAAAAGTGGGATTGAAGAAATTAAAACCCTAGATGTTGCTAAACCCACTATTTTGGATTTCAAGGAATTTAGTTATGAAAATTGCTCTTTTATTGATTGTATTTCCTTGTTGCAATCCGTGCTAAATTCTCCTCACGCTTATAGTCACAATAAAGCGTTCACTAAACATATCGTTGATGCCTTGATGCAATCTTATGAAGAAAAACTTGAATTGGAAGTTTCTATCCCTAGAAATCTTTATGATGAGTGGAACCAACTATTAAATTTAAAATTAAAGATCATGAATGCTATGCTTTATGCGATTTTGGTGCTAGTGTTTCCATGATTCCAAAGACTTTGTGTGATTTGTTAGGTTTCCGTGATTTCGATAATTGCTCCCTAAACTTGCACCTTGCGGATTCCACTATTAAGAAACCTATGGGAATAATTAATGATGTTCTTATTGTTGCAAATAGGAATTATGTGCCCGTAGATTTTATTGTTCTTCACATAGATTGCAATCCTTCATGTCCTATTATTCTTGGTAGACCTTTCGTTAGAACGATTGGTGCAATTATTCATATGGAGGAAATGAAATATTAGATTCCAATTTCCGTTAAGGAAAGGCATGGAACACTTTCCTAGAAAGAAAATAAATTACCTTATGAATCTATTATGAGAGTCACTTATGGATTGCCTACCAAAGATGGCAATACCTAGATCTATCCTTGCTTGTTATGCCTAGCTAGGGACGTTAAACGATAGCACTTGTTAGGAGGCAACCCAATTTTATTTTTATTCCTTGCTTTTTGCTCCTGTTTAGTAATAAATAATTTATCTATCCTCTGTTTTGGTTGTGTTTTTTGTGTTAATTGGTGTTTGTGCCAAGTAGAACCGTTGGGAAGACTTGGGGAAAGTCTTGTTAAACTTGCTGTAAAAAACAGAAACTTTAGCGCTCATGAGAACTGCTTTCATTTTTATTTGGAAAGTTATATTTAGTTAATTCTTTTTTAAGATGCTTAATAGATAAATTCCACACGTCCAGAAATTTATTTTAGAATTTTTGGGGTTCCAGATCTTGCGGTAGCTACAGATTACTACAGACTGTTCTGTTTTTGACAGATTCTGTTTTTCGTGTGTTGTTTGCTTATTTTGATGAATCTATGGCTAGTAAAATAGTTTATAAACCATAGAGAAGTTGTAATACAGTAGGTTTAACACCAATATAAATAAATAATGAGTTCATTACAGTACCTTGAAGTAGTATTTTGTTTTCATTCGCTAACGGATCTCACGAGATTTTTTACTTTGAGTTTTGTGTTGTGAAGTTTTCAAGATTTGGGTAAAGATTTGATGGATTATGGAACAAGGAGTGGCAAGAGCCTAAGCTTGGGGATGACTATGTCACCCCCAAGATAATCTAAGGACACCTAAAAGCCAAAGCTTGGGGAAGCCCCAGAAGGCATCCCCTCTTTCGTCTACTTCTATCGGTAACTTTACTTGGAGCTATATTTTTATTCACCACATGATATGTGTTTTGCTTGGAGCGTCTTGTATGATTTGAGTCTTTTCTTTTTAGTTTACCACAATCATCCTTGCTGCACACACCTTTTGAGAGATCCATACATGATTTGGAATTTTTTAGAATACTCTATGTGCTTCGCTTCTATCTTTTGAGTTATATAGTTTTGCTCTAATACTTCACTTATATCTTTTGGAGCACGATGGTGGATTTGTTTTATAGAAACTACTGATCTCTCATGCTTCACTTGGATTATTTTGAGAGTCTTAAACAGCATGATAATTTGCTTAAAATCCTAATATGCTAGGTATTCAAGATTAGTAAAAATTTCTTATGGGTGTTTTGAATACTAAGAGAAGTTTGATGCTTGATGATTGTTTTGAGATATGGAGGTAGTAATATCAAAGTCGTTCTAGTTGAGTAGCTGTAAAATTGAGAAATACTTGTGTTGAAGTTTGCAAGTCCCGTAGCATGCACGTATGGTAAACGTTATGTAACAAATTTGAAACATGAGGTGTTATTTGATTGTCCTCCTTATGAGTGGCGGTCGGGGACGAGCGATGGTCTCTTCCTACCAATCTATCCCCCTAGGAGCATGCGCGTAGTGCCGAGGCTTTTGATGACTTGTAGATTTTTTCAATAAGTATGTGAGTTCTTTATGACTAATGTTGAGTCCATGGATTATACGCACTCTCACCCTTCCATCCTTGCTAGCCTCTTCCGTACCGTGCATTGCCCTTTCTCACATCGAGAGTTGGCGCAAACTTCGCCAGTACATCCAAACCCCGTGATATGATACGCTCTTTCACACATAAACCTCCTTATATATTCCTCAAAACAGCCACCATACCTACCTATTATGGCATTTTCATAGCCATTCCAAGATATATTGCCATGCAACTTTCCACCATTCCGTTTATCATGACACATTCATCATTGTCATATTGCTTAGCATGATCATGCAGTTGACATAGTATTTGTGGCAAAGCCACCGTTCATAATTCTTTCATACATGTCACTCTTGGTCCATTGCATATCCCGGTACACCACCGGAGGCATTCATATAGAGTCATCTTTTGTTCTAGTATCGAGTTGTAATCATTGAGTTGTAAATAAATAGAAGTGTGATGATCATCATTTTCTAGAGCAGTGTCCCAAGTGAGGAATTATAAAAAAAGAGAAAGGCCATAAAAAAGAGAAGGCCCAAAAAATGAGAGAAAAGAGAGAAGGGACAATGTTACTATCCTTTGCCACACTTGTGCTTCAAAGTAGCACCATAATCTTCATGATAGAGAGTCTATTGTTTTGTCATTTTCATATACTAGTGGGAATTTTTCATTATAGAACTTGGCTTGTATATTCCAACAATGGGCCTCCTCAAGTGCCCTAGGTCTTCGTGAGCAAGCAAGTTGGATGCACACCCACTTAGTTTCTTTGGTTGAGCTTTCATACATTTATAGCTCTAGTGCATCCGTTGCATGGCAATCCCTACTCCTTGCATTAACATCAATCGATGGGCATCTCCATAGCCCATTGATTAGCCTCGTTGATGTGAGACTTTCTCCTTTATTTGTCTTCTGCACATAACCCCTCTCATTATATTCTATTCCACCCATAGTGCTATGACCATGGCTCGTGCTCATATATTGCATGACAGTTTATAGGTTTGAGATTACTAAAGTATGAAACAATTGCTTGGCTTGTCATCGGGGTTGTGAATGATGAGAGCGTTCTTGTGTGACGAAAATGAAACATGACTAAACTATATGATTTTGTAGGGATGAACTTTCTTTGGCCATGTTATTTTGAGAAGACATAATTGCTTAGTTAGTATGCTTGAAGTATTATTTTTTTATGTCAACGTAAACTTTTGTCTTGAATCTTTCGGATCTGAATATTCATGCTACAATTAATAAGAATTACATCAAAATTATGCCAAGTAGCACTCTGCATCAAAAATTCTGTTTTTATCATTTACCTACTCGAGGACGAGCAGGAATTAAGCTTGGGGATGCTTGATACGTCTCCAACGTATCTGTAATTTTTGATTGCTCCATGCTATATTATCTACTGTTTTGGACATTATTGGGCTTTATTATCCACTTTTATATTATTTTTGAGACTAACCTATTAACCAGAGGCCCAGCCCAGAATTGCTATTTTTTTGCCTATTTCAGGGTTTCGAAGAAAAGGAATATCAAACGGAGTCCAAACGGAATGAAACCTTCGGGAACGTGATTTTCTCAACGAACAAGACCCAGGAGACTTGGACCCTACGTCAAGACACAAAAGAGGAGGCCACGAGGTAGGGGGCGCGCCTACCCCCCCTTCCCAAGCGCGCCCTCCACCCTCGTGGGCCCCCTATTGCTCCACCGATGTACTCCTTCCTCCTATATATACCTACGTACCCCCAAATGATCAAATACGGAGCCAAAACCCTAATTCCACCGCCGCAACTTTCTGTATCCACGAGATCCCATCTTGGGGCCTGTTCCGGAGCTCCGCCGGAGGGGGCATCGATCACGGAGGGCTTCTACATCAACACCATAGCCCCTCCGATGAAGTGTGAGTAGTTTACCTTAGACCTACGGGTCCATAGTTAGTAGCTAGATGGCTTCTTCTCTCTTTTTGGATCTCAATACAATGTTCTCCCCCTCTCTTGTGCAGATCTACTCGATGTAATCTTCTTTTTGTCGTGTGTTTGTTGAGACCGATGAATTGTGGGTTTGTGATCAAGTCTATCTATGAACAATATTTGAATCTTCTCTAAATTCTTTTATGTATGATTGGTTATGTTTGCAAGTCTCTTCGAATTATCAGTTTGGTTTGGCCTACTAGATTGATCTTTCTTGCAATGGGAGAAGTGCTTAGCTTTGGGTTCAATCTTGCGGTGTCCTTTCCCAATGACAGTAGGGGCAGCAAGGCACGTATTGTATTGTTGCCATCGAGGATAACAAGATGGGGTTTTCATCATATTAAATGAGTTTATCCCTCTACATCATGTCATCTTGCTTAAGGCGTTACTCTGTTTTCATTAACTTAATACTCTAGATGCATGCTGGATAGCGGTCGATGAGTGGAGTAATAGTAGTAGATGCAGGCAGGAGTCGGTCTACTTGTCTCGGACGTGATGCCTATATACATGATCATACCTAGATATTCTCATAACTATGCTCAATTCTGTCAATTGCTCAACAGTAATTTGTTGTCCCACCGTAGAATACTTATGCTCTCGAGAGAAGCCACTAGTGAAACCTATGGCCCCCGGGTCTATCTTCATCATATTAATCTACCAATACTTAGTTATTTCCTTTTGCTTTTACTTTGCTTTTATTTTACTTTGCATCTTTATCATAAAAATACCAAAAATATTATCTTATCATATCTATCAGATCTCACTCTCGTAAGTGGCCGTGTAGGGATTGACAACCCCTTATCGCGTTGGTTGCGAGGATTTATTTTTTTTTACGCAGGTACGAGGGACTCACGCGTAGCCTCCTACTGGATTGATACCTTGGTTCTCAAAAACTGAGGGAAATACTTACGCTACTTTGCTGCATCATCCCTTCCTCTTCGGGGAAAACCAACGCCGTGCTCAAGAGGTAGCACAGGACCTCAGGAGGATGGCATCGCAGCAGGAGCCTCGTCAGGACCAGCGCCCGCTCCAGGGGCGCCTCCCTCCATCGCATAGGAAGGCGTGCCCGGCGCCCTCCTCAGGCAGGGCTCGGGGGCTCTCTTCTGGAGGGCCTCAGACCTTGCCAACCTCACAGGGGAGGCGCTTGGGCACCACATGCAGGCGTGCTTCGCGGCACGTGACCCTCAGGAGAGCACAGGGCAAGGAGTGCCCACCACTCAGGAGTTCATCACCAAGACCACCCAGGAACTACAAGAAGCAAGAGCCATGCGCGGCGACAGCCGCCCACGAGGCGCAGCTCCACATCCTGGCGAGGATGCTGGGCTGCGTGACTGCATCGACGTCCCAGGGCTCAACAGGGCCGCATCTCAGGAGCGTTTCTGGCCTTCGCGTGTGGGCCGCTGCGAGGGCCCACCGCACAGCTACGTTTGTATGCCCTTTGGCTTGCCGAGCGTGGCGTCGGCCTATCAGCGCAACATGCGACGTGTCCTGGTGGCTCAGGAAGCCAGGTACCACGCCCTTTTGGAGGAGATGGAGATGGTCTTCAGGGAACCTCCCGAGCCCCCAGAGCCTCCCGAGGCTCAGGGTTCTGGTGGCTCATGAGGAGTCATTTCTTCAACGCACGCCTTCAGCTGCACCAACTCTACTTCGTCTATAGAACCAGGTGACATCTTCCAAGCTCGTTTAGCTAGGAGCGCCCCTCGGGCTGCATTATTCCCAGGCCACGTGGGTCCGTCACTGCGGCATGTATCCCTTTTGCTTACGTCTTTAGCTTACCTTGTTGGGGTGCCGCTCGGGCTGCATCACCCCTAAGCCGCTCGGGCCGGACCCTGTGGCATGTATCTTCCTGCATTTATCCAAATTGATCTTCTCTCCATGCTTAACCTGCCAACTGCTGTCACCTGCTCGATTGCTGCCCACCACGAGTCTGTTCATCCTATGCAATTCGCTTGCACATTAGAAGGGGGGCTCCTGAGCATCGCGACTCAGGAGCTCCTACTGGCTCTTCAGCCCTCACCCCCTAGCCTTGACCACGGCATCGCGACCTGGCATACCAGCGGCGGCTGAGCTCGCTCGAGGGCCGGGACCCGAGGACGTAGAGTGCTTTCATCTAACCGCCTTGCAGGGACATACAGTCACCAAGACTCAAGACCAGGCGCAACCCGCCTTGAGGTAGGGCCTCGTGAGTCCCACGCTGGCTCACGAGTGCCCAGATACACCTCGCAGCCCTGCCGTGCAAGCCACGTGTCAGGGTGGGGCTGTACACGCCCAGGGGCTCCTCTCGGAGGGGCCCCCCATCCCACACCCAAGTGGAAGCACCATGCTCCGCGCTAGTTGTCGACATTGCCGAGGAGCGGCTATGCCCATGCACAAGTGGAAGCACTATGCTCGCGCTGGCGATAAACAACTAAGGGCGGCCCCACGGTCGTACCAACCTCAGGGAGCCCAGAGCTCACCGCCCAGCCTCACCACAACGCCTCCCCTCGGGAGAGCCGCACGAGGGGGCTGGGCATGGGGGCTGCGCTCGGGTCACGCCCAAGCGCACGCCACCCAACCAAGTCCCCCGGACCTGGGCGTCGCGCGCCCCTCCCGAGGCCTCGGCAAGGGCAGGTATGGAAATTTTTTGCACGTCAAGGGGGACTCCTGAGCATCGTGACTCGGGAGCCTAACTGATCATGTAGCCCCTCACTCCTTGGTCCGTCCTGGTCTCCGGTCGGCCCAATGGCGGTTGAGGTAAGCGTGTGGCCGGGCTCTGCCGACGTAGAACATTGATCTATCCTCATGAACTCTCCCTATATGTTGTTTGCGCGTCAAGGGGGTCTCTTGAGCATCGCGACTCGGGACCCTAACTGGTCACGTAGCCCCTCACTCCTTGGTTCGTCCTGGTCTTCGGTCGGCCCAATTGTTGTTGAGGTATGCGCGGGGCCAAGCTCTATCAACGCAGAATGCAAAGCAAATAGGAAGGAAATCGCAAAACCTCGAAGCAAATATTACAAGCATATTGTTCTCACAATACCAAATGAAAAGTCTACATGCCTCCATGAGGCCTGATACATGTCGCAGGAACAAAACGGGAAGAATAGCCCCAGGTCACCCCTGGATATCGCCATCTCCTGCGGAAGGTGCTCCCCCGTGTGCAACGATGTTCTCACCTTCACCACCAGCCGCAGGATCCGCGGCGTCGCCAGATAGAGGATCGGAGACAAAGCCGTGGAACCTCCCCAGCAAGGCCTCCACATGACCTTGTAAAGCCGCGGCGGCAGCTTCGCAGTGATCTTCAGCCACAGGCTCCAGCAGCTCGTCAAGGCGAGCACTGGGGTCGCAGAGGTGCAGATGGCTGAAGACGCGAGTCAGTGCGGCTGAAGATAGGACGCGAGGTTCTACCTCCGCCATGGGACCGAGGCCATCAACGACCTCCTCAATCGCCTTCACCACGAGAGGAAGCGACTGGGCGGGGCTGTCCTCGTCGGTGTCCAGCGGCTTCTCCAAGCCGTGCTCGTAGAGTGTCTTCAGCGCCTTGTGAGACCTCTTCTCGAGATCGGCAAAGGCCACGCGGTCTTCGGCCAGGACTCAAGCCTTGGCATCAAGATCGGCCTCCCTTGTCCCCATATTCCGCTCCAACTCTTCCAACCGGTTGCGCTCGGCAGCCTGCTTCTACCCCAGCTCCGCCAGCTCAGCATCACGGTTCTTGACAGCATCCTCCCGGGCCTTCATCTCGTCCTCCTTCACTTGGCGGCAGCGTACCTCTTCGCCGTGCTTGTCGTGCAGGCTCTGCAACCCGCCCTCTAGCACTTGGCAGCGGTCACGAGCGGCCTTGGCGTCTTTCAGTGCCGCCTCATGATCGGCAGCAGCGCTAGCGGCTCCTTGCTTCTCCTCCTCAGAAGCCGTAGCAGGCTAGCCCAGTGCCGCGCGAACCGCCAGGTCAGAGTGAAGCCAGCCAGAGGCCAACTCCAGACGCCCGGCCACCAGGCGCGGGTCCGTGCTCAGGAGATCCGCCTGCAGCTGGGTCATCTCCGAAAGGGCACGCTCCAAGACAGTAGCAGGAGCAGAAGAACCAGGGAGTGGAGGTGCTGCGGTGGGAGGAAGCGACACCGTCGCCAGGGCTTGGGAAACCGCGGGTACCGGAGCAGCTGGGACCTCCGGAGCCAGCGGGGCCATGGGGGCTGATTCCACGCAGCGATGTTCCTCTTGGACCCGCAAGGATGACCGGGCTGGGGAGATGGGGGCGTTGCTGCCTCCTTTCTCTGCGGAGGGAGGCACGGCCGCCGTATCCTCTTTCCTCTTCTTCGCCGAAGATGCTGGCCTGATCAACCAAGGGCGGGGCGTCAGGAAATAACAAGTACCGGCGGGGATAAAGCGAAGCTCGAGACACCTACCGGTCCGCCGCGAAGTACTCCACCTTTCGCTTCAGAAGCTTGAAGCCTGACAGCATCGGGACCTGAAGGGCAGGCATTCGGGCTCCGGCAGCGCCAGGCGGTGCGGAGGCAGAACCGGATCCAGCCCCAGGAGGTGTTGGGGTGGAGGCGGCACCACAAACCTCCAGCGACGACATACCCTTCGTCGGGATGAGGGGTTGCTCCCTCTCCCCTTGGTAGGCGTCGGCTTTGGCATCATTAGTAAGGGCGTAGAGAATCTCGGCCTTGCTCAGAGGGGAAGTCTCCCCCACCTCTTTCGGGGTCTTCTCCGAGTCCACCTCCTCTTCCCCCACTCGTTGCTCTCTCTCGCTGTCAGCAGGCGCACGGAGGCGAGGCTCTTATCCGTGATGGTGGGCGCCTTGAGAGCGGGCTCGTACCAAGCCAGTGCCGAGGAAGTCTTGACCTTGCGTGGTGCCATGAGCGGCAGATGCAGAGCAAGGCTGGGGTAGATCTGGAGATAGCGGCGGTGAAGAGCGAGAATGGGGATCTGGAGCGAGGCAAGGAAGAAGCAACGAAGGCAAGTGCTGCCTGCGCCAGCCTTTTGTCAGGTCAAGCAGTTGCCGAGGCAGCATGGGGAAGCGGAGATGCCCACATCCAATCAACCGCCATGCGTCAACCGAGGCCGCGGGCTTTTGGGGCCCGCGGTGCTCCGAACTTGGCCCTTGGCTTCACCGTGAAGCCAAGCCCGAGCGCACCTTGGGCATGGGGGCTACTGTCGGTGTTCTGGGAACGGGGGTCCCCAGACTTGCCTGCCTGCGGCCCACGGCGTGGCTAAGCCAGCAGGCCGTACGGACAATCTTCATCAACAAGGCATCCAAGACCCTCGCGAGGGTCCAAGAGATGGAGGAAGAACCTCACCACTATGAGGACGCCGCGGAAGACACCGATCCCGACTACACAACCCCTAGTGGCGTCGGGGATGACACCACTGATGGTGCTGCCGAGGATGCCACCACTGATGATGGCAGCGCACACAGAGATGGCAGCCAACCGAAGAGGCAATGGAAGGACCAGCGCCCGAACATAGTCGGCACCGTCAAGGAGGAATTTACTGAAGTGTCCTCCAGTGAGCAGCCAACGGCGCCCAAAGAATTAGTCAAGGGGTACGTGGGACAGCTCGGGTGCATTCTCCGGAGCACCGTCTCGATCAACACCGAGAACCTAAGGCATCGTGACTGAGGGAATTTGCGCAACCTCCTCTTCACGAAATTGCACGAACGATACAAGTTCCCCAGTGACTTTGCAAACACACGCCTCTCAGGGAATAAAGTGAACAGTGCCGCCCTCATGAAGATGAGCACGGCCTTGGCTACTTGGAGAGCCGCGGTGAAGAGAAGGATTGAAAAAGGTGATAGTTATGAGAAGATCAAGGAGACAAATCCTTCGATCAGCGAAGCTGACTACCTGGAGTTCAAGATCAAGTGCGAGAGCAACGCAACCGCGGAATCAAGTCAGTGGGGGAAAGATGTGCGGGACTTGAACTTGGGGGTCCACAAACTCGGTCCCGGCGGTTACAGAGTGGCGGAACCTATATGGGACAAGGAGGACGCGGAGCGTGCCGAGCAAGGCCTACCGCCCCTCTTTGATAAATACCGTGACAAGCAGACCAGGAACTATGTCAGGGCCCTGTACAAGATTGACCCGGTAACAAAGGAGCTTACCACAGATCCGAAGACCAAGGTGCTTGAGCTTGTTCTGGTAAGGAATACATCCCCACGTAATTAGCTCCATATGGTTGCATTCTAATTAATGAAGACAATTTCTAAATGGTTCATGTTCCTTCTGCAGGAAACTGAAAGCAGTAGCGCGGGGTCGTCTCAGAGCTCCCCTTGGGACACCACTTTAAATAGGGCGTTGAACATAATGAAACACAAGGATAAGCTCAGTAAGTGACGTCAGCTGGTCGTGTGTGTAGGCGTTCTGGAAACGGGGGTCCCCAGACTTGCCTGCCTGCGGCCCACGGCGTGGCTACGCCAGCAGGCCGTACGACCCATCTTCATCAATAAGGCATCCAAGACCCTCGCGAGGGTCCAAGCCTCGTGAGGCAGACGGCGCAAGACCTCCTCTGGAGTAGCCTAGCCAGGCAGGCTCACGAGGAGCGGAGATATCAAGGCGGGGCAAACCTCACGAGGCCCTCATGACGTGAGCCATGACGCACGACACCAGGCGGGCGCCAGCGCATGCAGCGTCCTTGTTTCCTCTTTGGTGCTAAGGAGGCCAGCGCAGGCGAAGAGTACCGAGGCATCAGGAAAGGTTGCTATATTGGTGCAACAAGACCAAGACCAGGAGGACGGAAAGACAGAGGTCATCGTGGAGCCTAAGACGGCGTCACCATCAGAGCTTTTCGTAGGCAATGACCACTTTTGTCAGGATAGCTTGTACTAGCTGTCCCCCTTCAAATTGCCCGCCGTTGTTGGCTCCCTTCCCGCTCGATATTTGGGAAGAGGACCGAGGACTATATAAGTAGAGCTAGCCACCATAGTAGGGGCATATGATCTGATCGCATCTCATCTCATCTCATCTTAGCTTGATCCAACCGGATCAAGAGCCTACTCACAAGAACACCTCAACCTTAGGAGGCTGTTCTTCCCTTGTACTGTTCATCATCTGCCCTAGAGGCAATCCACCACCACCACACTGGAGTAGGGTATTACACCACAACGGTGGCCCGAATAGTATAAACCTCGTGTCTTTCTGTGTTGCAAGTTCGTCGAGTTCGTCCGCGAGATCTTAGCGAGCTAGGGTGTAGATCGGTAGGAAGGAAAGACTTCATGCGCACCCAAGTGTTCGAACCTTAAGGGTTTGCCAGAACCCCACATCCGACAGTGTGGCCGGCAAAGACTTGTCCACAAAATGGTCGGAATACTATACCGTTGGGCGAAAGGAGAGAAAGACCAGCTCGGAAAGCCAGGAGCACAAGGTTCAAGAACTCAAGGCACAAGTGGCGCGGATTCCGGAGATAGTTAAAGAGAAAGTGCGAGTCCAACTGGGAGCGACGATCATCGCCATTATGCCTACCTTGCTTGAGGGGCTGCAGGCGTGGATTGCGGGCGGCCAACAGGGGCCGCTGCCGATTCCCAGCTTCACGGGCAGCAACTCGCATAACGCGCCGACGGATCCATTGGTGTCTCCGGCATCGGCGCCGGCATTGGAGCTTAATGCACCCGGGTGTGGGAAGAATACGCCGGCCGGCACCTCAGCAGCAAGCGGCCCCTCCGTCACTTGCACGCCCGCCGTTGGTGGTGCCCCGGCATTAGCCGAGCTCGATGCCATCACGGTAACTAAGCCTCTCGGCCGATGACTTCACCTCCTTGCCTTTGACTGGGCATCCCAGACACCCTACATGTTTTCGCAGGGCGCCGTCGACGTTCCATGCACTCTCCTGCACTTCATGGATGGCGAGTTGATCGATGTCGCCAAGGCCAGAATCGTTCAACCGGGCAACCGCCTGTTCCACGGTAATCCGATGCCACCCAACGTGTATAGGGTTCAACTGGTTCGGGTGCTGCGGGGCTGTGACGACTTGTTACCTCCGTATCGACCCCCTGGGGCTAACGAAGATGATGTGATGACCCTAAGCGCCTGCATAAGCTGGTCCATGCGTTGGCCGAAGAGCCAGATTCATTTGGGGGCGGGGGACACCACCCCACAGACAACACCGCCAGTGGTGCCGGCGCCAAGCCATGGCAAGACCGCCGCGACGCTACCGCCATCAACTGATCTGGACATGCATATGGCACAGGATCCGGACGACGATGATGACGGTCGTCTTTTGTAGGGTTGGGTTCTTGAGAAGGAGGCCCTAAGAATTCGTCACTATACCCATGTTCGGAGAAAGCGTTGCGGAGAAACCCAATTGCAATAGGCGTCATCTGGCGTTCAGTTCTCAGGAGACGCCTCCAGGTGCCGCCTTCACTGAGCCTCAGATAGCCGAGGTGCGAAATATTATCAGCCCCAACACACTCAAGAAGGTGGTCTCTGAGCAGAACTCGATCCCATTACAGCAGAAGAAGCAGAAGGGATGGAAAAGAAAGAATAACAAGGGTGCGAGCCAGCCGGCACCGAGTACGATCGGTGCTTAGGACGGGCCACCTTCACCTAAGGATATCTTGAGGAGGGTGCATGTGGTGGGTAGGCCGATGCTACCGACTAATCTGCTCAATGCTGCAACCGGTGCTATGCGGAGTCTGCATGACAGTGTTCTTTCTTTGGAGAAGCGGCGTCTCTCCGAGAATGATGTGGCATACCCGGTTTTCGTGGCCAAGGTGCCAGAGGGCAAGGGCTTTGTCGATAGCACCATTGGGGGTATGATCGTCCTGCGGTTTGATGACATCTTTGCTATGTTTAACCTTCATCCGCTGCACTACACCTTCATTTGGCTATTTTCGCTAAGTATGGAGATGTGAATCATTAGAGACAAGACCCCGGACATCCTGATAGTTGACCCATTCTACATGCGTGCCAAGATCTTGGGCAGCGCTGGGGACCGGCAAGTCGCGAGTTCATACCTCGAAGGCGTCATTCTGGCAAACCCAGATAAGGATAACTTCCTTGTGCCTTACTTTCCCGGTAAGTCATCCCCTCACCGCCCCGTAACATATGATTTCTTAGATTTTGATCGTTCTTTTTTTTTCTAACATTCCGTGTTTTGTGCAGTAACACACATTGCACACTCGTCCTCTTAAGCCCGAACCATTCCATGGCCACGTATTTCGACTCGGTCCGGCAGTCGAATAAAGAGTACACAAATATCAAGAAAGTTCTTGATGATGTTCTCCCTGGCTACGCCAAATCTGGAGGCACCTTCAGGAGGCCAATTTTTAGGTACGGCAAGCATGTGTTCACCCACGTAACGACGTTCCCCTGCGTCAAGCAGCCACCTGGCGGTCAGAAGGATGCCTACTAACCCCTCCATCACATGCGGGCGATCGTACAGGACCATGATCACCTTCTGCTACCAAATAGTCTCAAAGATTGGGCCGCGCGCTTGTTGGCAATCCAGGACGCGGACCTCAGACAAGAATTCTTTCGCATCCAGTCGGAGTTTGTGGAAATCATCCATCAAGATGTCCTTCATACCTCGGGGCAGTTCTACCTCAAATATCAACCTTCCAACAGTGAAATAGAAACAACGCTACCAATGCAGGCTGACAACGATCGTGATTTCATGACCATCACGAAAGACGGCGGCTTCATCCGCGCTCCGGTCCCTGAGTTGAGTCGAAAGTAGTGATGCTATGTAGTTCTGAAATATCGATTAGCTCATGTTGTAATTAAACTTTAATGAACTTGTATGTCTCTTTGGTTTGGACAGTCGTTCAACTTATATGTAATTGATGCTATTTATTAGTAGGACCATGAATCGTGCTATTAATGTGTTGCTTTTCTCTTCCGATCCTTTTGTTGCATACTTATATATTGCTTATGTATTGTCTGTGAATTGCTACTAACGTTTTGTTTGTCTAGTGCATAGAGATGTCGTCGTATGTCGTGTACAAGTGTAAGGTTCCCGGAGTCTACGACGACTGGGAGGAGTGTCGGAGACAGGTTCACCGTTTCAGCGGTAACAGTTACAAAGGGTACACCACTAGGGCGGAGGCGGAAGCTAGATAAGCGCGCTATCTAGCGGGAGAGACGAGGGAGTGGAGGAGGAACCGGATGAAGACCAGTTTCATCGCGATGATGCTCGTCGTGACCACAGCTCTCTTCTTTGTGATGGTAGTTTAGATGATCGATATCGACTTTGTAATGTGACGACAAACTCGCTACTCGCGGTCTCGAGACTTGTAATGTTCTAACTTTGTTCGGTATTTTCAATTCAGAGACTAATATGATGAATTGTATTCGGAGACTAATCTTCTATTGCATTCGATAAATCTGTTGTTTATATATTGTGTTGTTTATATTTTGTGTTGTAATGTATTTTGTAACCTGTGCAAATATCAGAAAAGCAAAAAAATCCTAATATTCATAGTAGTGGCGCACCTTGTTTAGCATTAGTGGCGCACCAGGGCTAAATACCAGTGGCGCATTATGGTGCATAGTAATGGCACACTTGGGGGCATACGTAAAGGTAAATATGGCCCCCTAGGAGGCATAGTAATGGCGCACTGTTGGACATAGTAATGGCGCACTATCAGGTGCGCCACTATTATCTGGTATACTAATGGCGCACCAGAGGTGCGCCATTAGTATTTGTTACTAGTGGCATGGTAAAAGTGGCACACCTATAGTGCACCATTAATGGCCAAAATAGGTGTGCCACTAATAGGCCTTTTTCTAGTAGTGAGCATTACTCTGTTCTTATGAACTTAATACTCTAGATGCATGTTGGATAGCGGTCGATGTGTGGAGTAATAGTAGTAGATGCAGAATCATTTTGGTCTACTTGTCGCGGACGTGATGCCTATATACATGATCATACCTAGATATTCTCATAACTATGCTCAATTCTATCAATTGCTCGACAGTAATTCGTTTACCCACTGTAATACTTATGCTCTTGAGAGAAGCCACTAGTGAAACCTATGGCCCCCGGGTCTATCTTCGATCATATTAATCTTCCAACACTTAGCTATTTCTATTGCCGTTTATTTTACTTTGCATCTTTATTTCTCTTTATCATAAAAATACCAAAAATATTATCTTATCATATCTATCAGATCTCACTCTCGTAAGTGACCGTGAAGGGATTTACAACCACTTTATCGCGTTGGTTGAGAGGTTCTTATTTGTTTGTGTAGGTGCGTGGGACTTGAGTGTGATCTCCTACTGGAATGATACCTTGGTTCTCAAAAACTGAGGGAAATACTTACGCTACTTTACTGCATCACCGTTTCCTCTTCAAGGGAAAACCAATGTAGTGCTCAAGAGGTAGCAAGAAGAATTTTAAGCAACTTGATCATGAACATGTTGCACAAGCTTGGGAGAGGATGAAATTGATGATACGTAATTTCCCTACGCATGGTTTGAATTTATGGATGATTATACAGAATTTTTATGCCGGATTGAATTTTGCTTCTAGAAATCTTTTAGATTCGGCTGCGGGGGGCACTTTTATGGAAATCACTTTAGGAGAAGCTACCAAACTCCTAGATAATATTATGGTTAATTATTCTCAATGGCACGCTGAAAGATCTACTAGTAAAAAAGTGCATGCAATCGAAGAGATTAATGTTTTGAGTGGAAAGATGAATGAACATATGAAATTGTTTGCTAATAAGAGTGCTCCTACTAATCTTAATGATATGCCTTTGTCTACTTTGATTGATAATAATAATGAATCTATGGATGTGAAATTTGTTGGTAGGAACAATTTTGGTAACAACGCGTATAGAGGTAATTCTAATTCTAGGCCGTTTCCTAGTAATTCCTCTAATAATTATGGTAATTCCTACAACAATTCTTATGGAAATTATAATAAGATGCCCTCTAATTTTGAATCTAGTATTAAAGAATTTATTACTTCGCAACAGAGTTTCAATGCTTCGATTGAAGAAAAATTGCTTAAGATTGATGAGTTGGCTAGGAACGTGGATAGAATTTCTCTTGATGTTGATTCTTTGAAACTTAGATCTATTCCACCTAAGCATGATATCAATGAGTATCTCAAAGCCATGAAAATTTCCATTGATGAGTGCAAAGAAAGAACCGCTAGGATGCGTGCTAAAAAAGATTACTTTGTGAAAGCGTGTTCTTCTAGTTTCTATGAAAATAAAAATGAAGATCTAAAAGTTATTGATGTGTCCCCTATTAAATCTTTGTTTTGCAATATGAATCTTGATAATGATGGGGCTGGAGATGAGCCACCTTTACCTAGAAGGCGTTCCAAAAATTTGGAGTTTTTAGATCTTGATGCAAAAATTGGTAAAAGTGGGATTGAAGAGGTCAAAACTTTATATAGCAATGAACCCACTATTTTGGATTTCAAGGAATTTAATTATGATAATTGATCTTTGATAGATTGTATTTCCTTGTTGCAATCCGTGCTAAATTCTCCTCATGCTTATAGTCAAAATAAAGCTTTTACTAAACATATAGTTGATGCTTTGATGCAATCTGATGAAGAAAAACTTCATTTGGAAGTTTCTATCCCTAGAAAAATTTATGATGAGTGGGAACCTACAATAAAAATTAAAATTAATGATCATGAGTGTTATGCTTTGTGTGATTTGGGTGCTAGTGTTTCCACAATTCCAAAAACTTTGTGTGATTTGCTAGGTTTCCGTGATTTTGATGATTGTTATTTAAACTTGCATCTTGCGGATTCCACCATTAAGAAACCTATGGGAAGAATTAATGATGTTCTTATTGTTGCAAATAGGAACTATGTGCCCGTAGATTTCATTGTTCTTGACATAGATTGCAATCCTTCATGTCCTATTATTCTTGGTAGACCTTTCCTTAGAACGTTTGGTGCAATTACTGATATGAAGGAAGGGAATGTTGGATTCCAATTTCCATTAAGGAAAGGCATGGAACACTTCCCTAGAAAGAAAATTAAATTACCATATGAATCTATTATGAGAGTCACTTATGGATTGCCTACCAAAGATGGCAATACCTAGATCTATCCTTGCTTGTATGCCTAGCTATGGGCGTTAAACGATAGCGCTTGTTGGGAGGCAACCCAATTTTATTTTTATTCCTTGCTTTTTGCTCCTGTTTAGTAATAAAAAATTTATCTAGCCTCTGTTTTGGTTGTGTTTTTTGTGTTTAATTAGTGTTTGTGCCAAGTAGAACCGTTGGGAAGACTTGGGGAAAGTCTTTTTGATCTTGCTGTAAAAAACAGAAACTTTAGCGCTCACGAGAATTGCTGCCATTTTTATTTTCAGAGTGATATTTAGTTAATTATTTTTGCAGATGATTAATAGATAAATTCCTCACGTCCAGAAATTTATTTTAGAATTTTTTGGGGTCCAGAAGTTTGCGTTAGCTACAGATTACTACAGACTGTTCGGTTTTTGACAAATTCTGTTTTTCATGTGTTGTTTGCTTATTTTGATGAATCTATGGCTAGTAAAAGAGTTTATAAACCATAGAGAAGTTGGAATACAGTAGGTTTAACACCAATATAAATCAATAATGAGTTCATTACAGTACCTTGAAGTGGTGTTTTGTTTTCTTTCGCTAACGGAGCTCACGAGATTTTCTATTTAAGTTTTGTGTTGTGAAGTTTTCAAGTTTTGGGTAAAGATTTGATGGATTATGGAACAAGGAGTGGAATGATCCTAAGCTTGGGGATGCCCATGGAACCCCAAGGTAAAATGAAAGGACACCAAAAGGCCTAAGCTTGGGGATGCCCCGGATGGCATCCCCTCTTTCGTCTTCGTCCATCGGTAACTTTACTTGGAGCTATATTTTTATTCACCACATGATATGTGTTTTGCTTGGAGCATCTTGTATGATTTGAGTCTTTGCTTTTTAGTTTACCACAATCATCCGTTATGTACACAACTTTTGAGAGAGACTCGCATGATTTGAAATTTATTAGAATACTCTATGTGCTTCACTTATATCTTTTGAGCTATATAGTTTTTGCTCTAGTGCTTCACTTATACCTTTTAGAGCACGGCGGTGGTTTTTTCTATAGAAATAATTGATCTCTCATGCTTCACTTATATTATTTTGAGAGTCCTTTAGAACAACATGGAAATTTGCTTTTAGGAATAATGTAAAAACTTTCATAGGAAGTGCATTGAATACTATGAGAAGTTTGATACTTGATAATTGTTTTGAGATATGGAGATGGTGATATTAGAGTCATGCTAGTTGAGTAGTTGTGAATTTGAGAAATACTTATGTTGAAGTTTGTGATTCCCGTAGCATGCACGTATGGTGAACCGTTATGTGACGAAGTCGGAGCATGATTTATTTATTGATTGTCTTCCTTATGAGTGGCGGTCGGGGACGAGCCATGGTCTTTTCCTACCAATCTATCCCCCTAGGAGCATGAGCGTAATACTTTGTTTCGATAACTAATAGATTTTTGCACTAAGTATGTGAGTTCTTTATGAATAATGTTGAGTCCATGTATTATACACACTCTCACCCTTCCACCATTGCTAGCCTCTCTAATACCGCGCACTTTTCGCCGGTATCATACACCCACCATATACCTTCCTCAAAACAGCCACCATACCTCCCTATTATGGCATTTCCATAGCCATTCCGAGATATGTTGCCATGCAACTTTCCACCGTTCCGTTATTATGACACGCTTCATCATTGTCATATTGCTTGCATGATCATGTAGTTGACATCGTATTTGTGGCAAAGCCACCGTTCATAATTCTTCATACATGTCACTCATGCATCATTGCACATCCCAGTACACCGCCGGAGGCATTCACATAGAGTCATATTTTGTTCTAAGTATCGAGTTGTAATTCTTGAGTTGTAAGTAAATAAAGTGTGATGATCATCATTATTGGAGCATTGTCCCAAGTGAGGAAAGGATGGTGGACACTATGATTCCCCCACAAGTCGAGATGAGACTCTGGACGAAAAAAAAGAGAAAGGCCATAAAACAGGTGTGAAGGCCCAAAAAATGAGAGAAAAAGAGAGAAGGGACAATGCTACTATCCTTTTTCCACACTTTTAATTCAAAGTAGCACCATGATCTTCATGATAGAGAGTCTCCTATGATATCACTTTCATATACTAGTGGGAATTTTTCATTATAGAACTTGGCTTGTATATTACAATGATGGGTTTCCTCAAAATGCCCTAGGTCTTCGTGAGCAAGCAACTTGGATGCACACCCACTTAGTTTCTTTTGTTGAGCTTTCATATAATTATAGCTCTAATGCATCCATTGCATGGCAATCCCTACTCACTCACATTGATATCTATTGATGGGCATCTCCATAGCCCGTTGATATGCCTAGTTGATGTGAGACTATCTTCTCCTTTTTGTCTTCTCCACAACCACCATTCTATTCCACCATAGTGCTATATCCATGGCTCACGCTCATGTATTGCGTGAATATTGAAGAAGTTTGAGAACATCAAAAGTATGAAACAATTGCTTTGCTTGTCACCGGAGGCCCAGCCCAAATTGTTGTTTTTTGCCTATTTCAGTGTTTCGCAGAAAAGGAATATCAAACAAAGTCCAAACGGAATGAAACCTTCGGGAACGTGATTTTCTCAACAAACGTGATCCAGGAGACTTGGAGTGGGCGTCAAGAAACAATCGAGGAGGCTACGAAGAAGGGGCGCGCCTACCCCCCTTGGGCGCGCCCTCAACCCTCGTGGGCCCCTCGTTGCTCCACTGATGTACTTTATATAATATATATATATAATATCCACGTACCCCCCCCCCAACATCCAGGAGCACCACGAAAACCTAATTCCACCGCCGCAACCTTCTGTACCCGAGAGATCCCATCTTGGGGCCTTTTCCGGAGCTCCGCCGAAGGGGGCATTGATCACGGAGGGCCTCTACATCAACTCCATGGCCTCTCCGGTGATGTGTGAGTGGTTTACTTTAGACCTTTGGGTCCATAGTTATTAGCTAGATGGCTTCTTCTCTCTCTTTGGATCTCATTACAAAGTTCTCCTCGATTTTCTTGGAGATCTATTTTATGTAACTCTTATTTTTGCGGTGTGTTTGTCGAGATCCGATGAATTGTGGGTTTATGATCAAGTTTATCTATGAACAATATTAGAATCTCCTCTGGATTCTTTTATGTATGATTGGTTATCTTTGCAAGTCTCTTCGAATTGTTAGTTTGATTTGGCCTACTAGATTGATCTTTCTTGCAATGGGAGAAGTGCTTAGCTTTGGTTTCAATCTTGCGGTGTCCTTTCCGAGTGACCGCAGGGGCAGCAAGGCACGTATTGTATTGTTGCCATCGAGGATAAAAAGATGGGAAAACTTTGTTTTTGCCACTCTAGCTTTTGCCAATTTTTCTTATGCCACTCTAGAATTTGACATATCACTTTTGCCACTCTTAGCTTTTGACAATGTATCACTTTTGCCATTCCGTGGCAAAAGCAAAATTTTCATAGTGGCAATTGTGATACGTTCTCAAAATCTAACAGTGGCAAAAGTGAAATGAAAAATTATCCTTTTTGCCATGGAATGGCATTTGTGATGTATTGTCAAAAGCTAAGAGTGGAAAAAGTGAGATGTCAAATTCAAGAGTGGCATAAGCAAAATTGGCAAAAGCTAGAGTCGCAAAAACAAAGTTTTCCATAAAAAGATGGGGTCTATATCGTACTGCATGAGTTTATCCCTCTACATCATGTCATCTTACTTAAAGCATTACTCTGTTCTTATGAACTTAATACTCTAGATGCATGCTGGATAGCAGTCGATGTGTGGAGTAATAGTAGTAGATGCAGAATTGTCTCGGTCTACTTGTCGTGGACGTGATGCCTATATACATGATCATACCTAGATATTCTCATAACTATGCTCAGTTCTATCAATTGCTCGACAGTAATTCGTTTACCCACCGTAATACTTATGCTCTTGAGAGAAGCCACTAGTGAAACCTATGGCCCCCGGATCTATCTTCCATCATATTAATCTTCCAACACTTAGCTATTTCTATTGCCGTTTATTTTACTTTGCATCTTTATTTCTCTTTATCATAAAAATACCAAAAATACTATCTTATCATATCTATCAGATCTCACTCTCATAAGTGACTGTGAAGGGATTGACAACCCCTTTATCGCGTTGGTTGCGAGGTTCTTATTTGTTTGTGTAGGTGCGTGGGACTTGAGCATGATCTCCTACTGGATTGATACCTTGGTTCTCAAAAACTGAGGGAAATACTTACGCTACTTTACTGCATGACCCTTTCCTCTTCAAGGGAAAACCAACGCAGTGCTCAAGAGGTAGCAGGGTTGTACAGAGTCGGTTTACAGAGAAAGGAATCTTCATGTCCGCACGCCAAGCTTGCCTTCCATGCCAAGGAGAGTCCCATCCGGACACGGGGGAAAGTCTTCTGTCTCGTTTCTTCACGGCCCACCAGTCTGCCCCACATCACATAGCCCGGACGCCCGAGGACCCCGTAATCCTTGACTCCCTCAGGGGGGGCTCTCTCCCCCTCGCTTCCGGTGGCGCGGAGTGCCACTAGGGACGGGCAATGATCGGGACGGAGATCTACATCAACAATCTCGCTACCGTCAACACCAACTCTCTCCCCCTCTATGCAGCGGTGTAACACCTCTTTCCCCTGTTGTAGTCTCTACTTAAACATGGTGCTCAACTCCATATATTATTTCCCAATGATCTATGTTTATCCTATGATGTTTGAGTAGATCCGTTTTGTCCTGTGGGTTAATCATGATCTTGCTTGGTATGATTGTATATTTTATTTATGGTGCTGTCCTACGGTGCCCTCCGTTCTTGCGCAAACGTGAGGGGGCCCCCGCTGTAGGGTGTTGCAATATGTTCTTGGTTCGCTTACAGTGGATTGCGAGAGTGACAGAAACTTAAACCCGAGTAGGTGGGGTATGACGTATGGGAATAAAGAGGACATGATACTTAATGCTATGGTTGGGTTTCACGACCTTAATGATCTTTAGTAGTTGCGGATGCTTGCTAGAGTTCCAATCATAAGTGCATATGATCCAAGTAGAGAAAGTATGTTAGCTCATGCCTCTCCCTCATATAAAATTGCAAGAATGATTACCGGTACTTGTTATCGATTGCCTAGGGAAAAATAACTTTCTTGTTGACACAAGCTATCCAATTTTATTACCTTGCAATTTATTCGTAGTTTTATTCTCGCAAAGTACTTGTAGTTTTATCCTCGCAAAATAGTTTCATACTTGTTTCCGGTAAAGCAAACGTCAAGTGTGCGTAGAGTTGTATCGGTAGTCGATAGAACTTGAGGGAATATTTGTTCTGCCTTTAGCTCCTCGTTGGGTTCGACACTCTTATTTATCGAAAAAGGCTACAAACGATTCCCTATACTTGTGGGTTATCATGCTATAGGCTGCGCTTGTCGCCTCCGTGTGTCGTGCGCCGCCTAGGTTTATGCGCAATATCGCTGGGTGGCGGGAAACAAGTGAGGAAATGGCGGCAAACGGTGGTGTGTTCATAAAACGCCATCAATTAATGGAAAATTAGCATAGAAGGAACATCGAGCTAGCACAAGAAGTAGATGATGATCAGATGAACATGGACCACACTAGGGAACCCATCGGTGAAGAATTCATTAATCACAAATAGTTGAATACTAGCAAGTGTTTGCCCACAACACACATGGCTTATTCCATCACAAACAGGTCGGATGTATCAACTGTATGCCACGTATCGCACATTGTCAAAAAGTAATGCGGTAGACCTTCTTTAACATGTGTTAAAAATAAAATAAAAATGAAAACAAGGACCTTGAGGTTAAATTAACTCATGGGATGGGTCATATCAGTCATTTAATTTGACAGATATGACCCATCCTATTAGTTAATTTAACATCAACAGAACTTCTCATCCAGTCACCCATCTGATGGCTGCTCTAGCCTGAGCACACTTAACTTGAGAGTTCTCTTACATGAGCTACTGGTGGAACAGCTAGTCCTTGCTGACATAGGATGCCTCTTCGCATCCTTATGGCATATCCAGATGACCGCCCGTCCCCCAATGGCCAATAGATGTTGTGTAGACAGAGCATATGACATACGCCTTATTAGAAGCAGTTGTTTGTGTTATTATCGGTCTTCGCACACATTTCTGATTACAGACCTGTTTGTCGCGTATCACACACATCTTGATATATTGAACCGTTTCTGTTCTCTTGTCTCAACGCAACCAGTTCATCCGAGTGAACCGCATGCGGTATATCGCACACACCTTGATCTGGCTGACCATTTCTTTTATGTTGCCTAATCACAAACAGTTCATCCGAGTGAACCGTATGTTGTATATCGCACACACCTTCATCTAGCTGCCTGTTTCTTTTGTTCCTCCTCATCACAAACATTTAATTAAACTGAACCGTGTGCCCTGCATCGCACACGCAACTAAAATCTGAACCGTGTTTGATGCATCCTCCATCGCAAATATTTTGCACCTTTTTGACGGGTTTTTTACACCACCGTTTGCGATTATTGCATCGCACACAGTTTCGTCGAAGGGTCTCTGATCGTAGTGTCGCGTTAGCACATCCTGCAGTAGTACATGCATATCCATGTTGAGGTAACTTAGTGTTTTACAAAAGTTCTTAAGTTTCATGCTAATCGAAGGTGGTTGTTAATAAGACTTATCAACCTTATTAATGGATCATTTTTGAGCGGTATGAAGTTGATGAATTTAGTAGGCACTACCTGTTGTCCTTACCCTTTGTTCTCTGTTTTTCTTGGTTAAATAAAATAAAATGCCATCTTTATCCAGTTTTCTGGATTTTTTGGATTTTCTATGCAATAAAAAATGACCCAAAAATAAAAGTGCTTAGAATGCCCTGAAAATTTAATACGATTTTTTCTGAATATCTCTTAATTTTTGGTGCAAATAACATCAGAGGGGTGCACCTGGTGACCACAAGACACCAGGGCGCGCCAGCAACCCCAGGCGCGCCCTGGTGGGTTGTGGTCCCCACATGGGTGCCCTCACTTATCTCTTTAGCCCATGTCATCTCCTACCTCCTGAAAAAAATCACGATTGCTCTCTCTCTCTCTCGTGTTCTTGCTCTCAAACCCGCGGATTTCGATCTCTTTGCTCGAAGTTCCGTTCCCAAAACTGTTTTGGGGGATTGCTACTTGGTATGTGACTCCTCCATTGCTCCAATTATTTTTTGCTTTAGTGGTTTGTATTTTCAATAGTTAGTACTCTTGGTGATGTTGTAGATGAGCTTGCTTGTTGAATGCTTAGAGTTCTAAGTAGTTTGAATGCTTGATATGGTCTCTATGCATCCTTATGAGTAGTTTCTATCCATATTGTGAAGTGTTGTTGACAAATATTCTGTGTACTTAAAATTTTCAGAAATTGTACGCAAATAAAAATGCAAATCTTTAGGAGTTCTTCGAGGAGGAGGTCTACAGAGGCATCATCCAGTAGTGGCTCGAGATGTCGGTCTTATGTGCGATACATGGTCGGTAATAGAAATAGCTTGTTGACGGGAGATTAATATAATGGAGACTAGACCCGGGGGCCATAGGTTTCACTAGTGGCTTCTCTCAAGATAGCATAAATATTACGGTGGGTGAACAAATTACTGTCGAGCAATTGATAGAAAAGTGCATAACTATGAGAATATCTAGGCATGATCATGTATATAGGCATCACGTCCGCGACAAAGTAGACCGAAACGATTCTGCATCTACTACTATTACTCCACACATCGACCGCTATCCAGCATGCATCTAGAGTGTTAAGTTCATAAGAACAGAGTAACGCATTAGGCAAGATTACATGATGTAGAGGGATAAACTCGAGCAATATAATATAAACCCCATCTTTTTATCCTCGATGGCAACAATACAATACGTGCCTTGCTGCCCCTACTGTCACTGGGAAAGGACACCGCAAGATTGAACCCAAAGCTAAGCACTTCTCCCATTGCAAGAAAGATCAATCTAGTAGGCCAAACCAAACTGATAATTCGAAGAGACTTGCAAAGATAACCAATCATACATAAAAGATTTCAGAGAAGAATCAAATATTGTTCATAGATAAACTTGATCATAAACCCACAATTCATCGGATCTCGACAAACACACCGCAAAAAGAGTTACATCAAATAGATCTCCAAGAATATCAAGGAGAACATTGTATTGAGATCCAAAGAGAGAGAAGAAGCCATCTAGCTAATAACTATGGACCCGAAGGTCCGAAATAAACTACTCACACATCATCAAAGAGGCTATGGTGTTGATGTAGAAGCCCTCCGTGATCGATTCCCCCTCCGGTGGAGGCCCGGAAAAAGCCCCAAGATGGGATCTCTTGGGTACAGAAGGTTGCGGCGGTGGAAAATAGGGTTTCGTGGTGCTCCTGGATGTTTTTGGGGTATATGGATATATATATAGGAGGAAGAAGTAGGTCGGTGGAGCCACGAGGGTGGAGGGCTCGCTGGGGGGTAGGCGCCCCCTGCCTCCTGTCCTCGTTGATTTCTTGATGTCCACTCCAAGTCCCCTGGATCACGTTTGTTCCAAAAAAAACTCTCCCGAAGGTTTCATTCCGTTTGGATTCCGTTTGATATTCCTTTTCTGCGAAACACTAAAATAGGCAAAAAACAGCAATTTGCACTGGGCCTTGGGTTAGTAGGTTAGTCCCAAAAATAATATAAAAGTGTATAAATAAGCCCATTAACATCCAAAACACATAATATAATAGCATGCAACAATCAAAAATTATAGATAAGTTGGAGAGGTATCAACCGGCAGTTAGAATTCTGGACTTGAAAAAGCTTTATGAGAGTTACCTAGTCTACACATATCTAAATGAGCTGAAAATTTACGGAGAATTATTTTGGAATATATAAAAAATACTGGAGCAAATAACTACCAGAGGGGGCTCACCTAGTGAGCACAAGACACCAGGGCACGCCTGGGCCCCCAAGCGCGCCCTAGTGGATTGTGCCCAGCATGGCCCACCTTCGGTGCCCATCTTCTAGTATATAGGTCATTTTGACCTAGATAAAATAAGGGGAGGACTTTCGGGATGGAGTGTCGTCCTCTCGAGGCGGAACTTGGGCAGGAGAACTTCACCATATTTGGGCCTAAGGCAATGCATTGTGGAGTAGTTATTAGATGATGGGTTGCTAGAGTGACAGAAGCTTAAACCCTAGTTTATGCGCTACTTCGTAGTTGTGGATGCTTGTGAAGGGGTTAATAATAAGTAGGAGGTTCGTTCAAGTAAGAACAGAACCAAAGCACCGGTCCACCCACATATCAAATTATCAAAGTAGCGAACACGAATCAAACCAACATGGTGAAAGTGACTAGATGAATTTCCTATGTACCCTCAAAAACGCTTTGCCTATTATAAGAGACCGTTTTGGCCTGTCCTTTGCCAAAAAAGGTTTGGCCTACCTTGCTGCACCTTATTTACCATTACCATTACTTGCTCGTTACAAATTATCTTGCTATCAAACTACCTATTACCGACAATTTTAGTGCTTGCAGAAAATACCTTGCTGAAAACCACTTGTCATTTCCTTCTGCTCCTTGTTGGGTTCGGCACTCTTACTTATAGGAAGGACTATGATTGATCCCCTATACTTGTGGGTCATCAAGACTCTTTTCTAGCGCCATTGCCGGGGAGTTAAGTGCTCTTGGTGAGTGGACATTGGTAAGGAAAAATTATTACTATGTGCTGAAAATTATTGCTACTTGTTACTATGGAGAACCATCCTTTGAGGGGTTTGTACGGGGTATCTTCACCTCGACCGGAACCACAATTAGTTGCCCCTCAACCTACTGCACCTACTGAAAATATTGGTTATGAAATTCCTTCGGGTATGATAGAACAACTACTTGTTAATCCTTATAAAGGAGATGGAACTGAACATCCTGATATGCACTTGATATATGTGGATGAAATTTGTCGATTATTTAAGCTTGCAGGTTTACCTGGAGATGAAGCTAAGAAGAAGGTTTTCCCTTTATCTTTGAAGGGAAAAGCATTGACATGGTATAGGCTATGCGATGATATTGGATCTTGGAATTGGAATTGATTGAAATTGGAATTTCACCAAAAAAATTATTCTATGCATCTAGTTCATCATGATCAGAATATATTGGCCTTGTGTGAAGGATAAAGGGTTTCTCTAGCTTGGGGGAGGCTTAAGTCAATGTTATATTCATGCCCCAATCATGAGCTCGCAAGAGAAATTATTATTCAAATTTTTTATGCTCGGCTTTCTCATGATGATCGATCCATGCTCGATACTTCCTATACTGGTTCTTCTATGAAGAAGACTATTGAATTCAGGTGGGATCTTTTAGAAAGAATTAAACGCAACTCTGAGGATTGGGAACTCGACGAAGGTAAAGAGTCAGGTATTAAGCTTAAGTTTGATTGTGTTAAATCTTTTATGAATATTGATGCCTTTCACAAGTTTAGCACTAAACATAGACTTGACTCTGAGATGGTAGCCTCTTTTGTGAATCATTTGCTACTCATGTTGATCTCCCTAAGGAGAAGTGGTTTAAATATCATCCACCTATTAAAGAAGAAATCAAAGAACCGGTAATAGCTAAAGATGAAACTATTATTCACAATGTTGATCCAGTTGTGCCTGCTGCTTATATTGAAAACCACCTTTCCCTGTTAGGATAAAGGAACATGCTAAGGTTTCAACTGTGGTTTGCAAAAGTAATACAAAAGCACCTAGACCTTCAGAACAAGTCAAAGTAGAACCTAGTGTTGCTATGGTTAAAGATCTCCTGGTAGAAAATATTGATGGGCATGTTGTTTACTTCTGTGATGAAGCTGCTAGAATTGCTAAACCCGATGAAAAAGATAAACATAGACCTGTTGTTGGCATGCCTGTTGTCTCAGTCAAAATAGGAGATCATTTTTATCATGGTTTATGCAACTTGGGTGCTACCGTGAGTACTATTCCTTTTACCTTATATCAAGAAATCATGAATGGCATAGCACCCACTGAAATAGAAGACATAGATGTTACTATTAAACATGCTAACAGAGATACTATCACACCACTTGGGATTGTTAGATATGTCGAAGTCTTTTGTGGGGAAGTAAAATATCCTACTGATTTTCTAGTGCTTGGTTCCCCACAAGATGATTTTTGTACCATTATTTTCTGTAGACCTTTCTTAAACACAGTTAATACTAAAATAGATTGTGAGAAACAAACTGTCGATGTTAGTTTTGGTGATGAGTCTCATGAGTTTAATTTCCACAAGTTTATTAGACAACCTCATAAAAAAGAATTACCAATAAGGATGAAATAATTGGTCTCGCTTCTATTGTCATGCCTCCTACTGATCCACTAGAACAATATTAGCCAGACCATGAAAATGATATGCATATGCATGAAAGAAATGAAATGGATACAATTTTCTTTGAACAACGACCTCTGCTCAAACACAATTTTCCTATTGAAACTCTAGGAGGTGCTCCTCCACCTAAGGGTGGTCCTGTGTTTGAATTAAAATAGTTGCCAGACACTTTGAAATATGCTTATGTTGATGAGTAAAAGATATATCATGTTACTATTAGTGCTAACATTTCAGAACATCAAGAAGAAAGATTATTGAAAATTCTAAAGAAGAACCGAGCTGTTATTGGGTATACTCTTGATGGTCTTAAGGGCATTAGTCGCACTCTCTGTCAGCACAAGATTAATATGGAACCTGATGCTAAACACGTTATTGATCACCAACGATGTTTGAATCCTAAGATGAAAGAAGTGGTACGTATTGAAATATTAGAACTTCTTGAAGCATGTATAATCTATCCCATAGTGGATAGTAGATGGGTAAGTCCCGTTCATTGTGTCCCTACGAAGGGAGGTATTACTGTTGTTCCTAATGATAGAAATGAACTTATTCCACAAAGAATTGTCACTCGTTATAGAATGGTAATTGATTTTAGAAAATTAAATAAGGCAACTAGAAAAGATCATTACACTCTGCCCTTTATTGATCAAATGCTAGAAAGACTATCCAAGCACACGGACTTTTGCTTTCTTGATGGATATTCTGTTTTTTCTCAAATACCTGTTTCACAACCTGATCAAGAGAAAACCACCTTTACTTGCCCTTTTGGAACTTATGCTAATAGACGTATGCCTTTTGGTTTATGCAATGCACCTGCTACCTTTCAAAGATGTATGACTGCTATATTCTCTAATTTTTGCGAAAAGATTGTTGAGGTTTTCATGGATGATTTTTCTGTTTACGGAAACTCTTTTGATGATTTCTTAAGCAACCTTGATTGAGTTTTGTAGAGATCTGAGCAAACTAATCTTGTCTTGAATTGGGAGAAGTGTCACTTTATGGTTAATGAAGGTATTGTCTCTGTTCATGTGTCATCATTATACAAATTTTGACTTAGGAAATGTTTCATAAATCTTTGTAACATAAACTTTTATGCCACCAACTCCATCCACCATTTTCATTGGACCCAAGTCAAATATTCCGATCAAACCCATTATAGACTTTGTCATAGAACCTTGCCTCACAACCCTTCAACCCCTGATGTTCACTTTGTTCCAATTTGACCCAACCCTCAAATAACACCTATGTCATATTCCCATTCTTGATCTTATCTCAACCAGTAACCAAACAACTTCCCTAAGAAAGTTACCTGCTAAATAATTTCTACTATAATTTGTATCTTTTATCTGGATCTTCATTTAGATTTTCTTAGTGTGTTGAATTATTTTCTTTCATCGTTAGATATATCATAAGGTGAAGGAGAGACGACTCAGAGTAGAATTTTTCATCTTCAAGAGACTGACGCAGGTCACTTTGATCATCTCTTTATAATTCCTAGGTTTTATTGCATTAGTGCCACCTTCCACCTTGCGTCAAGTATAGGTAAATTGAATTTTTAGTCCCTGAGTAGTATCATGAGGTAGAAACCCCAACACCCTTGTTACTAAGCCCTGAGAATCAATGAATAGTTGTTATTGCTATGCTTTAGTAGACGGGGATTGGTATGAGTGATGCATGAAAGTTGTGAGAGTGAAGATGACAAAATCAACCTCAAGATTTCAACAATTTCAATACACCTCTGGGTGGACTAATTGCAAGGAGAGGGGATCCTAGAGATGTACTGGTGATCACCTAGTTCCACGACCTTGCTAGGGGATCCTGGGGATGTACCATTGATGACCCAGTTCTACGACCATGCCAGGGGATCCTGGGATGTACCAGCGATCACCCAATTCCACGACCTTGCCAGGGGATCCTAGGGATGTTCCAGTGATCATCCAGTTCTACGGCCATGCCAGGGGATCCGGGGGATGTACCTGTAATCACCTAGTTCTACGACCTTGCCAAGGCACCTAATATCTATCAGGACTTGGCCAGGGGATACTGGGGATGTACCAGTGATCACCCAGTTTGTAAAGGCCACCCACACCCAAAGGGATTGATGGATCTTTCGAGACATCAGAAAAGTTCCGCAGAGAGAGGTCATCGGATGAGTTTTGGTGAAACCAAAAAGTTGTTTCGAGATATACTATTAAGTCAAATTGGTTTCGGCACATGCCTGATAATTCCTGGAGGGTGCCAGAGTCATTCTGGAAACTTTCTAGAATTTTCCGTGATAAAAGATGGAAATGCTCCGGAGCTGCCGGAACCACTTCAGATGATTTTCGCAGATGAAAATCACTAATCCGGAATTGTTTCGAAATGCGTTGAAAATTATTTTAGTGGGTACTGGAAATGTTCTAAGCCCACATAAATATTTTCAGTTTGAACGGATGCTGAAAAATGTCGTCGTGAATAGTAAAAGTGCTTTTTGGGATATTTATGGAAAGCCACCTTTTGGGGCTTTTCCCAAAAGTCTTCTAGAAGGACTTGGGGATCAAGGAACCCCCTTTGGGGGGGCATGAAGGTGGGACATTGGAGGGATCAGATCCTCCATGGGGCTCCACTTGTCATCCCTTTATGCTCTTTATGCCATTTATGTGTGACATCAAGTGTGGGCATCTTCGGTTTTTCATGTGCCCCCTACCCCTTGGGTTTTCCTATAAATAGAGGTGGAGAGGCACTCTCCACACTCACTCTTTCTCACATACAAGTGCCATTGCAATGATCTGGCTTCTCTCTCCCTCCCCGCGAAATAGTTTCGTAGAGCCGAAAGGTTGTCTGGGTTCCGGTGGGAACTAGTTCTGGACGACGAAGCCCTGCTGGATAGATGACACTGTATGTGTGAAAATCTGTAAAGAGATTGTAGTTTCGGTCTTAGTTCGAGAGTGCCTCCCGAAGGGTTGTCCGTGTGACCGTCCGAGTTTCAAAGGTCCTCCCGAAGGGCTGTCCGAGTGACCGTGCGAGTTTTGAAGGTCCGCCCGAAGGGCTGTCCGCAACACCATCCGGGGGACTGTCCGGCAACCTCCCAGAGGGCTGTCCTAGGGGCAGATGAGGGTATACATCCTCACGGTTGGGAGGTTGTAAATCCTAGCTGCGAGGATCTGCACCACCAATCGTCATCGACTCTACTTCCCGCTGCGCTATGAGTCGGTAACGAAATAGATCAAACCTTGTATGTAGTCTCCATAGTGGTCCTGGGCTGGTGCGTAGGTCGGAAATTTTTTGTTTTCTGCTACGTTACCCTACAGTGGCATCATGAGTCGTGCTATGCGTAGATGCAGGTTGCGATCTAGAATACATAGAGATGTATGGGTGTTGCACAATAAAATTAGGTAATAGATGAGATCTATTACTAAAAATTATTTGTGCAGGTAGGAGATGAAATATGGTACCCGATGTTCTTGTTGCTTCCCTTGAATTTGCATAATCCTGATCTTGACGGCATGGTGGAATATCACAAAGTTCTAGCAATCCGCGATCCTTTCATGCTGCTCCTGAGTATGTTGATTGACAGATCAACGAAGTGCTAACAGTTCTTTGGGTTCCACCATAGTTAAAGAAAGATGGATGTTTCGCAGACGAAAGGGCAATGCAGATATGATCTGCACGGGGGTCATGTGTATGATGAAGTTTAGTATGGGGTTTGAAATTTTATTATCTTGTGCTTCATACACCCCACAAAGTTAATCTAGCGACTTGAATTATCATACTTGATGATGGACATTGGTAGCTTCGGTTTGTTTTGAAACCTTAGAAGCCACGGAAAACAAGTTTTTGCATGAACCGATTAGAGGCATCTAACTTGGTTTTGCAGGAGGGTTTGCATGTGCATGTCATATGGTATAGCAGTGCTCATAATAATTTGATTATGTATGGAATGACTATATGATGTAAATTGATTAACATGACCTACGTGTCATGATTCGGCATGATGGCTGGAGCCATATGATTGTCACTTTAATGACCTGCGTGTCAACCTTAAGTAATGCACTTATTTTATTACTGATAGAGATAGCAATATTATCTGGTGCATTGAAAAGGTGGTGGCAATCTTCGTGAAGGTGAACACCGACGCGAATGCCGAAGACGAAGGAATGAAAGACTTCTCCGTCATAAAGGGCTATACCATATCATGCTATTATGAATTGCTTGAGATGTTTATCCCTTATGATGCACCCTTCTTGATTTCACGGTAGCCACTTTTTATTAGGGTGACCTCTCACTTAAAATATCAAAGTAGTTAGTGTTCACCCAAGTGTAGCACCATCTGAAATTCATATCTTTTCGGGGTGCGCCATGTACACATGAGCACGGATGAATCGAGAGGAATGAGGCGGGTGAGGTCAGACCTCATAGAAAGATCACTTGGTTGTCTTTGACGTTTAGGCAGGAGAGTCCTGAGCTCAGAACACGCCCACCGAAAGATGAACAAGAATCACATAGAGATGTGATCGGCAAGTTTGCCTACTGATTGAAATTCGTCTCATCAGTGATGAACCCGTCAATGGCATCGAATAGAAATATGGATCTTGAATCACTCTAAATCAATTATGAGAGACATTGATTTGAGTGGGAGCACACTATTGAATTAACATGTTTAATTCTTAGTGCAATTAATTATGAACATTTTCTAAGTGTTTCTTGCAAAATAGTTGTAGAATAATGGCTCGCGTTTCCACCTTCCCTATTAAAATTGAATAGTTGTTAAATATCTAGTTACAACTTTACGATTGGTAACGTAATGTGAGGATTGTCCTCAAAAGTGCTGAGAAGGACTTTGTCCTATCGCATGCTTTCCGTATACTCCCACTAAATGCAATGGATGATGACACTCTCATCCTTCGATCCAAAAGCTAGAATTCCATTGCGGTCAAGTGCAATATGTTTGCTTCGATGAAACTTGAACTTCGAAAGTTTGGGATAGTTATGTGATATTCATGGAACTGGAAATTAATTTTCAAATAAAAACAAAGGCTGAAAAGATTTGAAATATCCAAAGCAATGTTTGTTTGCAAATTATTAGTAAAGTGTTTACTATGCATTAGACTGATAAGAGAGGGATCCAGAAGAACGCATGTCATATGATGAAAGGTGAATAAAACAACAACCTAAAGAGAAAGGAAGTGTCCAAAGGGTGTTAGTATGAATTTCATGCCTAGGAATTCTAGGGCTAACGCCACTCTTAAGTTGGGTGCTTCTTTTGCAAGTAGGAGAAATACTAAAAGTTAAACTGTTAGAAGTATAAAGGCAGAAGAAAGATGACTGGAATATCCAGCTCATGTATGAATGTCATACAAGTTTTGATGTATAGAAGGCTAGTCGAAGATATAGTTCTTGGGAATTATGGTTAAACATATTAACCACTAATTCTTGGGTATTGTGAGTTAATCACAAAGATACCCGCTCGATTGCATTCTGTTGCGAATCGATGTAAGAGCTACTATGGCCTAGAAAGACTAACCAGGAATGAGGTTTCAATACGTGTTGGGAACATAGTAAAAGTTACTATACCTTCCATCGGTGTATTACCTATGTATTTTCTTTCATAATTCATTTTAGAGTTTCTCACACTCTAGCCATTTGCATAAGGTATCTTGCAAGAAGGTTGTTCATAAGAGAACTTTTGATGTTCAGTATTATGAATAAACATAAGGGTCATACTTTCATTATGAATGAGATGTATGTTATGAATAATGATATTAGTATATTACCTCAGTGTTTACTTTTAGAATTCATTTTAGAGTTTCTTACACTCTAGCCCATTGCACAATGTTTATTGCAAAAGGGTTGTTCATAAAACAACAATTGTTGTTCAGTATTATGAATAACATGAAGGGCCATGCTTCCATCCAAGATGGGATGTATGTTATGAATATTGATGGTAAAACGATACATCCATAACACTGACGCTAAATGTCGCAAGACTATTAGAATACCACACATGTGTGGCGCTGCATTTGGTCACATTGGAGAAACTTGCATGGAAAAATTCCATTATGATGGATTTTGAAGTTGTTTGATTTTGAATCATCTGACACTTGCAACTTTCCTCCGGAAAGTGAAGTGATTGAAATACCGTTCACAGGCCATAAGGAATGAGCAACAAACTTATTGGTATCATACATTTTGATGTGTGTAGTTCAATAAATGTTGTTGCAAGTAGTGGATTTATATATCTTCAGAAATGACTCAAGTAGATATATGGATATTTGCTTGATGAGACGTAAGTATGAATCTTTTGAAATCATTCGAAAGGTTTTCAAAAATGAAGTAGAAGTTATTGTAACACGGAAATTATGTTTCTACAATTTGATTGCAGAAAGGAATATCTGAGTTACAAGTTTAGCGAATGTCTGATGAGTTGTGAAAAGATTTTCATAACTTACAACTCCCGGAACACCACTATGAGTGAAATGTCTGTGAAGATGTAATAAAACCATTTATGACATGGTAAGATCAAAGATACATAAATAAATTTGCCATTATCACTTTTAAAGAGTAATGCTTTAGAGACTGAGGTTTTTACACTGAAAAGAGCTCCATTAGGTTTGTTGAAATGACGACATGGTATGGTACGCCCAACCATGATATATCTTTTCTTAACATTTGGAATATGGGGCTTGTGTAAAAGGTTACATACCTATTTCATACAAGTTCTACTTTGGGTATTCCCCTACTACTATACCGAGGCCAAGGATTTTGCCACAAAATGGTATGATTTTATAGAGAATAGTTCTTGCAAAAGGTGAGTGGGAGGATAGTGCAACTCGACGCGATAACAAGTATCTTCGTCATCAGGTTAAAGGAATGGAACCTTGGAAGTAATTCCAGAGTTTCCTACTGCGACTGATGTGGAAGCCTCTAGATGAGATGTATGGACTTCGTTCGACCTTGTAGCTGAACAGCATAGGCAAAGCTCGTGCAAACCTCTCAAGTGCACAAACGAGATATTGTTGTTAGACAACAGTATACCTACGATACACAAGGAAGCATTGATGGGCCCTGACTACGGAATTGGCTAAATGCTAATGTAATCCGAGATAGTTTCCATAAATGATTCAAGATTAAAATCTTGATAAACCCTCCGAAAGACCTAGAGTCTAACAGATTGTAATGGGACTATAAACTAATACGGATAAAAATGTTTTATCCATTAAGCTCGACTTGTTGCAAGAAAAAGTTCAAGGAGTTGACTATAATGAGATTATCTCACCATAGCAATGCTTAAATTCAGTTCGGGTTAAACTAGCAATTAATACATATTTCAAACATGAGATATGAGACATGGATGACAAAAGAATTTCCATGAAATGGAAATATAACCTAGGACTTGTATGTGATACAATCCAAAGTATTTTGTCGGTCCAGAGGATGCTAGTAAATATGCTAGCTTCAGAGTTCCAGCAATGGACAGAAGAGAGCAAAATGGAATTGGAATCTTCATTTTTGATGGAATGGTCAAAGGGGTTTGACTTCATCAATGGGTAATGAAGATGCTTGTGGTTTCAAGAAAGTAAGTGGGAGCATAGTAATATTTCTGAAAACCTTGTGTGCTTGACACATTGTTAATTGGAAATAAATTTCTTGACACGAATTAGGACTTCATTTGAAAATAGTTTTTCGATGAAGTGCTTGGGCTAAATAGCCTTGATATTAGGAATAATGATCTATGGAGATAGATTTACCTAATAGGGCTGAGCAAAAATACATATTGACAAGATGCTAAAATTGTTTAGCACTAAGAACGACAAGGAATGATTCTTGCTGAAGTCACATGGAAAGAGTTTTTGCAAGAATCAGTGTCCCAAAACACTAATGAGAAAAATACATGATGGAGATTTCACACACTCCTGTGTTTGGATTAATCATGTATTCCATGGTATGTAAAACAACCAGATATGTCCAATACTCCCAAGCGGTTGCGAGTATAGATACCAAAGTGACCAAAAGTACTGATCATGGGACAACAGTGAAAAGGGATCATTGAGTACTAAAGTAGCACTGATGACATGTTTTCTCGCAAGTGGAGATCATGAAGAGTTCGTTGTAAAAGGTTACATCGATAAAATCTTCATCATTTCTCCATGCGATTTTCAATTTAAATTGAGGGTTTTGTGTAACACACAATATGGTGGGCAGTTAGTTGGAAATTGTTCAAAACAAGTTACTGTGGCGAATTCTATAATAGAGGTTAAGTATGTTGCTGCTTTAGAAGCGACAAAGACAAAGATGATGAATCATATAGTTCATTCATTAACTTAGTATGGTTCCAAGAAGGCTTTGGTCAATGGGATACTATTGCAGATAGTTGCTCCATAACTCAGTCTAAGGAATCAGGTTTCGACCAATGATTCACATATATACAAAGCCAAGTCCACACAAAATATGAATTTTGTGAAAGCGTGAAAACGCAAGGATATGCAGAGATACACACGGAGCAGAAGTTGTCAGATCCGATGGACATCAGGCTATACCACATGCGAAGCATTTTTTACACCTGTATGCCATAGGTGTAAAGTGCATTAGCATTAACTAGATTATTGACTCTAGTGCAAGTGGGAGTCTGTAGGAGATATGCCCTAGAGGCACTAATAAATGATATTATTTATCTCCAAGTTCATAATTATGTTTATGTTCCATGTTATAACCGCAATGATTCTCGAATCTGCAATATCCACGAGGCTCGGAGGGAAACTCATGTGCACGTGTGGTATACTAAACAGTAAAATGTATTCCTAGTCTTGCCTCTAAGACTGGCTCATGTATTGCATGATGATCCCATTTTCCTGATCATGGGCATATGTCTATGCTGGCAATTTTTGAGGGCACAATGTTGGTAGAACACATGTGTTGAATTGACCCAAGTTGATGGTATGCTATGAGATTCTTTTCGTCACAAGTTTATGGTTAATATCATAGAGATAGTTAATGTTTGCACAATACCTTAGACCATGAGAGTATCGAGTTCCTTCGTGCTTGCTTTGTGAACTATGGGGTTTGTTAAACGTCATCCGTAACTGGGTGGCTATTACGGCGGCTTACGGGTTCACGGAAAAGTATGGCAAGTAACAAGATAGCTCAAGATTGGGATTTGCTCCTTCGATGGTGGAGAGATATTCTCGGGCCCTCTCAGTGTTACGGTATCCATCATCATCTGTCCAGACACAGTGTGATTTGAACACAGGGATGCCGGAACACGGAAACGAGAAAAGAGAACAAAACCGGTAATGAGGTAACTTGCATGGTGGACAAATTGTTTGTCCACGGGGATGCAATAAATCTCACCTCGGGTGTTTGTGACATATCACGAAGCAACAGGAATAGCTCACTGCAACTGGAGGTTTACTCAAATATTTTTTGTGTGGGTATAGGGGTTAATATGGGTGTCCATGGCTCCGATGTTGATCATTGATCGGAAGGGGTTCCGGGTCATGTCTATACTTCACCAAACCTATAGGGTCACATGCTTAAGGGTCATCTATCTGCTGAATACTAGACAGGGAGTCTAAGAGAAAATCACCAAAAAAGTTTCAGACACCGGAGAAGTTTCGCAGAGAGAGGTCATCGGATGAGTTTCGGTGAAACCAAAAAGTTTTTTCGGGATATACTATTAAGTCAAATTGGTTTCGGCACATGCCTGATAATTCTAGGAGGGTGCCAGAGTCATTCTGCAAACTTTCTCGAATTTTCCGGGATAAAAGCTAGAAATGCTCCGGAGCTACCGGAACCACTTCATATGCTTTTCGCAGATGAAAATCATTAATCTAGAATTGTTTCGGAACGTGTTGAAAATTATTTTAGTGGGTACTAGAAATGTTCTAAGCCCACATAAATATTTTTAGTTTGAACGGACGCTGAAAAATGTCGTCGTGAATAGTGAAAGTGCCTTTTGGGATATTTATGGAAAGCCACCTTTTGGGGCTTTTCCCAAAAGGCTTCTAGAAGGACTTGGGGATCAAGGAACCCCCTTTGGGGGTCCCATGAAGGTGGGACGTTGGAGGGTGCAGCTCCTCCATGGGGCTCCACTTGTCATCCCTTTATGCCCTTTATGTGTGACATAAAGTATGGACATTTTGGGTTTTTCATGTGCCTCCTACCCCTTGGGTTTTCCTATAAATAGAGGTGGAGAGGCACTCTCCACACTCACTCTTTCTCACATACAAGTTCCATTGCAATGATCTGTCTTCTCTCTCCCTCCCCGCCAAATAGTTTCGTAGAGCCGAAAGGTTGTCTGGGTTCTGGTGGGAACTAGTTCTGGACGACGAAGCCCTGCTGGATAGATGACACCGTATGTGTGCAACTCTGTAGAGATATCGTAGTTTCGGTCTTAGTTCGAGAGTTCCTCCCGAAGGGCTGTCCGTGTGACCGTCCGAGTTTCAAACGTCCTTCTGAAGGGCTATCCGAGTGACCATCCATGTTTCGAAGGTCCTCCCGAAGGGCTGTCCGCGACACCGTCCGGGGGACTGTCCGACCACCTCCCCGAGGGTTGTCCAAGGGGCAGATGAGGGTATACATCCTCGCGGTTGGGAGGTTATAAATCCAGCTGCGGGGATCTGCACCGCCGATCGTCATTGACTCTACTTCCCGCTGCGCTACGTTAGTTGGGAGGTTATAGATCAAACCTTGTATGCAGTCTCCATAGTGGTCCTCGGCTGGTGCGTAGGTCGGAATTTTTTTTATGCTACATTACCCTACAACTTTTGGATATGAGAATTGCTTGGTGGAACCATCTCATTAGTGACATCAACTTTACTTATTATGATTTATCTTGAGTTAGGGAAAAACTAGTATTTATGCAAAAGCTTAAACTCAGAGCCTCCAACAACCAAATTGCATATAGAGATAGAATTATCCCCGACATTTTATGAGTGACTTGCCAATACATTCAATATATTGACCTATATGGCTGCAATACTTATGTTGCGGGATTTTATTTCGACGAGTAAGAGTTACATGGTAGGGTTGCGGTCTACACTCAACTTGTCGTTGGCGTTGGTGGAAGTCCACACCCTTATGATTGTTTTTCCGCTGTGTTATTTGAGGTATACTCTGAATCTACATTATCTTTTTAACATGTGATGTTAGGGTATTTCATCGATGTACTGTGTGTGCTAGCAAACTAATCCAGGGATAGCAAAGAAAAGCACAGACGCACCGATCCATTTGGGTTGGGTCACTGCATGTTGTTTTTACTTTTACTTCATTTGGCTATTTACTTTCTTATATTAATTCCTCGCAAATCTTATCTGAATTCACTGCAAATCCTTGAAAGACCTTATTGCAAAGTGAGCTGAGATTGACAAATCATTCTTTCTGTGGTGAAGTCGGTCCCTCCTATCCGAAATGCATCGGAGCCACCGAGTTTGCAAGTTAGATTGCTTAACAAGTTCATAGGTCTTATTGTGGTGAACTGGCTCGCACCCACCGATGTGATCAACCCCTGGCTCCAAGTTACCTCGGACTCACTGATTGATCCTACTCGGAGATACCAAAAATCAGTATTATCTCAGCTAGATGTGCTCCTCAAGGACCCTACCAATTGATTCATCACCATGAGCTAAACCCTTCTTGAAAATTGATGTCAAAGGAGGAGAGAGATATCGCATCAAAGCTTATCTAAAACCTCACTTAGAGAGAGGTATAAGGTATACAGCAAAGCGTCTCTTTATGAAGCGAATGCACAATTATAAGAGTAGAGAGACCTATATGTTTCCAAGTGGGGAGAAACATACAACTAATATATTTTTTATCTGCTTGATCATTCTATAAATTCTCTGATTTGATTTTGTCTCACCCTACCTACTCCCCGTATCTACAATCTCACAGATTCAGGGGGGAGAAGTTATAATTTTAGGGGAGAATAATCCTTGGAATTTTATTGCAAATATTTATTGTTTTCTTGGGGACATGTCAGCTCTTGAATAAGTACTCACCTTGTGATACTACTTCCCATACATGTCATCCCAGTCTTGGTATTTTCTCAATTTTGTTTCTTCGGGTACAATGCTCAAGCACCTAAAGGTAAATGTATGCATCACACTCTTGTGCATGATGGTATCTTACTTATTGCACATACTTGTTTGCAAGAAGTCGTCATGTACACATGAACACTTTCGTTCACATCCTTCACTCTGATGTATATGTACAAGATGCATGTGACATATTGAGTTTCCTACCCTAGTGTGCATTTGCATTCCAAAAGCAATCATCTTTAAAAAGACTACACACTTGTAGGGGGAGCTTATGTATGTTACATGTGTCTTAAAGATTTAATGTAATTCTATGATATACTCCTATTTTAAGATTTGATGTATGGTGTCATCAATTACCAAAAAGGGGGAGATTGAAAGCACATTTGCTCCCTTGGTGGTTTTGGTAATTCATGTCAACATACATATTGTTGGACTAATTTTTTCCTCAAGTACATTTCAGGAAAGGTTCAACTTAGGCAAGTAGATGGATGGAGATGTGGATCCCTCAAGCTACAAAGGACATGGATTGGCAAAGCTTCAAGACTCTGCATTTTCAGTTAAGTGATCAAATATCATATTTCGTCCATAGGAAAGCCAATACTAATAAAAGGGGATGAGGTTTTGATCACGAGTCATTTTCTGAAGTGCTTAAAGATACTGGAACATGATGCAAGTAGTAAACATGATGCAAAAACATCTATTGAATGCCTTGGTAGGGTACCAATGTGAGCAATGATCTAGCATAGCAAATAAATAAAAAATGGAAAAGCCATGTAAATATCATGCTAGCTTTCTAACCATCATGCAAGGCAAATAAATATCTCTAATCATGCAATGAACGATGAAGGAAGTTGCATGAACATATATCTTGGAATGGTCATGGATGCCATGATAAGTAGATATGGTGACTAATTTAAGGAAGGCAGGTGGTTTATGTGTAGGAGAATAAAAGGAATTTTGTAGCGACCCAACCCAAAAAGGATTGGAGTCTCTGTGCTTACTGTGCTAGTCCTTGGATCGACTTGCTAGCACACACAGTACTCAATGAAATAACAGAAATAACACACATCCTTATTTCATTGATAGTCCAGGAGTAATACAAATTTATTACAAAGATATGGCGTAAGGCCAAATAAAACAAATATTGCGGAAGCATAGAAGTAAATGAGTCCATCAACTCCACGAGCAAAAGCTGAGTGTAGACAATCGACCTACCACACCTTAGTCCTTGTCAGATAAATTTGCAACATGATAGGTTGCAGCCGTGTAGGTAAGTACATGGAATGTACTGGCAAGCCACATCATAAGAGTATAATAATCCTACTTGTACATTCGATTTGGCTGGTGGAAAGCTCTTAGTTTAATTTTTTTTACATAAAGTTGATTTCTCCCTATTATAAAAGAAATTATTCTACCACTACAAATAGCATATGATTGAGATAGTACCCCCCCCAAATCAATCTATTCCTAAAGTTTATTTACACCCAATTGATTAAAGTAAGGGTGATGACATCTCCCGACAATTCCACTTCTAGGTGCTCAAGATGTCTGTAACTGGGGACAAGGCTAATCGATTAGGTTGACTCTACATAGGTTTGCACACTTTTCCCCACAAGACTTGACCACCTCCTTGATCGAAAGACCGAGACATAGTCTTTCAAATGTATTCCCCCTTAACCCACCGATAGGCCGATACACCTACATATTGTACATCTGCTAGCCTATCCCAGAAACAGGTCACACTAACTGCCCAACTAAGCTAGAGGCCATAATGGCTTGTGGCTGTTGGAAATATGCCCTAGAGGCAATAATAAATTGGTTATTATTATATATTTCCTTGTTCATGATAATCGTTTATTATCCATGCTATAATTGTATTGATAGGAAACTCAGATACATGTGTGGATACATAGACAACACCATGTCCCTAGTAAGCCTCTAGTTGACTAGATCGTTGATCAATAGATGGTTACGGTTTCCTGACCATGGACATTAGATGTCATTGATAACGGGATCACGTCATTAGGAGAATGATGTGATGGACAAAGACCCAATCCTAAGCCTAGCACAAAGATCGTGTAGTTCGTATGCTAAAGCTTTTCTAATGTCAAGTATCATTTCCTTAGCCCATGAGATTGTGCAACTCCAGGATACCGTAGGAGTGCTTTGGGTGTGCCAAACGTCACAACGTAACTGGGTGGCTATAAAGGTACATTACAGGTATCTCCGAAAGTGTCTGTTGGGTTTGCACGAATCGAGACTGGGATTTGTCACTCCGTGTAAACGGAGAGGTATCTCTGGGCCCACTCGGTAGGACATCATCATATGCGCAATGTGACCAAGGAGTTGATCACGGGATGATGTGTTACGGAACGAGTAAAGAGACTTGCCGGTAACGAGATTGAACAAGGTATAGGGATACCGACGATCGAATCTCGGGCAAGTACAATACCGCTAGACAAAGGGAATTGTATACGGGATTGATTGAGTCCTTGACATCGTGGTTCATCCGATGAGATCATCGTGGAACATGTGGGAGCCAACATGGGTATCCAGATCCCGCTATTGGTTATTGACCGGAGAACGTCTCGGTCATGTCTGCATGTCTCCCGAACCCGTAGGGTCTACACACTTAAGGTTCGATGACGCTAGGGTTATAAAGGAAGCTTGTATGTGGTTACCGAATGTTGTTCGGAGTCCCGGATGAGATCCCGGACATCACGAGGAGTTCCGGAATGGTCCGGAGGTAAAGATTTATATATAGGAAGTCCTGTTTCGGCCATCGGGACAAGTTTCGGGGTCATCGGTATTGTACCGGGACCACCGGAAGGGTCCCGGGGGCCCACCGGGTGGGGCCACCTGCCCCCCGGGGGCCACATGGGCTGTAGGGGGTGCGCCTTGGCCTACATGGGCCAAGGGCACCAGCCCCAAGAGGCCCATGCGCCTGGGGAAACCCTAAAGGAAGAGTCCCAGAAGGGGAAGGCACCTCTTAGGTGCCTTGGGGGGGAAGGACTCCTCCCCTGGCCGCCGCCCCCTAGGAGATTGGATCTCCTAGGACTGGCGCACCCCCCCCTTTGGGATCCCTATATATAGTGAGGGTAGGAGGGCCTCTTGAGATACACCTTTGCTTTTGGTGCAGCCCTCCCTCTCTCCCAAGTCCTTCTCCTCTCCCGTGGTGCTTGGCGAAGCCCTGCAGGATTGCCACGCTCCTCCACCACCACCATGCCGTTGTGCTGCTGTTGGATGGAGTCTTCCTCAACCTCTCCCTCTCTCCTTGCTGGATCAAGGCGTGGGAGACGTCACCGGGCTGTACGTGTGTTGAACGCGGAGGTGCCGTGCGTTCGGCACTTGGTCATCGGTGATTTGAATCACGACGAGTACGACTCCATCAACCCCGTTCACTTGAACGCTTCCGCTTAGCGATCTACAAGGGTATGTAGATGCACTCTCCTTCCCCTCGTTGCTAGTCTCTCCATAGATAGATCTTGGTGACACGTAGGAAAATTTTGAATTTCTGCTACGTTCCCCAACAGTGGCATCATGAGCTAGGTCTATGCGTAGTTCTATGCACGAGTAGAACACAAAGAGTTGTGGGCGTTGATTTTGTTCAATATGCTTGCCGTTACTAGTCTTATCTTGATTCGGCGGCATCGTGGGATGAAGCGGCCCGGACCGACCTTACACGTACTCTTACGTGAGACTGGTTCCACCGACTGACATGCACTAGTTGCATAAGGTGGCTAGCGGGTGTCTGTCTCTCCCACTTTAGTCGGATCGGATTCGATGAAAAGGGTCCTTATGAAGGGTAAATAGCAATTGGCATATCACGTTGTGGTTTTGCGTAGGTAAGAAACGTTCTTGCTAGAAACCCATAGCAGCCACGTAAAACATGCAAACAACAATTAGAGGACGTCTAACTTGTTTTTGCAGGGTATGCTATGTGATGTGATATGGCCATAGGATGTGATGAATGATATATGTGATGTATGAGATTGATCATGTTCTTGTAATAGGAATCACGACTTGCATGTCGATGAGTATGACAACCGGCAGGAGCCATAGGAGTTGTCTTTATTTATTTATGACCTGCGTGTCAACATAAACGTCATGTAATTACTTTACTTTATTGCTAACCGTTAGCTGTAGTAGTAGAAGTAATAGATGACGTGACAACTTCATGAAGACACGATGATGGAGATCATGATGATGGAGATCATGGTGTCATGCCGGTGACGATGATGATCATGGAGCCCCGAAGATGGAGATCAAAGGAGCAATATGATATTGGCCATATCATGTCACTATTTGATTGCATGTGATGTTTATCATGTTTTACATCTTATTTGCTTAGAACGACGGTAGTAAATAAGATGATCCCTTCAATTTCAAGAAGTGTTCTCCCCTAACTGTGCACCGTTGCTACAGTTCGTCGTTTCGAAGCACCACGTGATGATCGGGTGTGATAGATCCTTACGTTCACATACAACGGGTGTAAGACAGTTTTACACATGCAAAAACACTTAGGGTTAACTTGACGAGCCTAGCATGTGCAGACATGGCCTCGGAACACAGAAGAGAAAGGTCGAGCATGAGTCGTATAGAAGATACGATCAACATGAAGATGTTCACCGACGTTGACTAGTCCGTCTCACGTGTGATCGGACACGGCCTAGTTGACTCGGATCATGTAATCACTTAGATGACTAGAGGGATGTCTATCTGAGTGGGAGTTCATAAGATGAACTTAATTATCCTGAACATAGTCAAAAGGTTTTGCAAATTATGTCGTAGCTCGCGCTTCAGTTCTACTGTTTAGATATGTTCCTAGAGAAAATTTAGTTGAAAGTTGATAGTAGCAATTATGCGGACTAGGTCCGTAAACTGAGGATTGTCCTCATTTGCTTCATAGAAGGCTTATGTCCTTAATGCACCGCTCAGTGTGCTGAACCTCGAACGTCGTCTGTGGATGTTGCGAACATCTGACATACACATTTTGATAACTACGTGATAGTTCAGTTAAAGGGTTTAGAGTTGAGGCACCAAAGACGTTTTGAAACGTCACGAAACATATGAGATGTTTTGAGGGCTGAAATTGGAATTTCAGGCTCGTGCCCACGTCAAGAGGTATAAGACCTCCGACGATTTTCTTAACCTGCAAACTAAGGAGAAAAGCTCAATTGTTGAGCTTGTGCTCAGATTGTCTGAGTACAACAATCATTTGAATCAAGTGGGAGTTGATCTTCCAGATAAGATAGTGATGTTTCTCCGAAGTCATTACCACCAAGCTGCTAGAGCTTCGTGATGAACTATAATATATCGGGGACATGTATGATGATCCTTGAGATGTTCGTGATGTTTGACACCACAAAAGTAGAAATCAAGAAGGAGCATCAATTGTTGATGGTTGGTGAAACCACTAGTTTCAAGAAGGGCAAGGGCAAGAAGGGATACTTCATGAAACGGCAATTCGCTGCTGCTCTAGTGAAGAACCAAGGTTGAACCCAAACCAGACTAAGTGCTTCTGTAATAAGGGGAACAGCCACTGGAGCAGAATTACCCTAGATACTTGGTAGATGAGAAGGCTGGCAAGGTCGATAGAAGTATATTGGATATACATTGTGTTAATGTGTACTTTACTAGTACTCCTAGTAGCACCAGGGTATTAGATACCGGTTCGGTTGCTAAGTGTTAGTAACTCGAAATAAAAGCTACGGAATAAACGGAGACTAGCTAAAGGTGAGCTGACGATATGTGTTGGAAGTGTTCTCAATGTTGATATGATCAAGCATCGCACGCTCCCTCTACCATCGAGATTGGTGTTTGCGTTGAGCATAGACATGATTGGATTATGTCTATCGCAATACGGTTATTCATTTAAGGAGAATAATGGTTACTCTGTTTATTTGAATAATACCTTCAATGGTCTTACACCTAAAATGAATGGTTATTGAATCTCGATCGTAGTGATACACATGTTCATGCCAAAAGATATAAGATAGTAATGATAGTACCACCTACTTGTGGCACTGCCACGTAAGTCATATCGGTATAAAACGCATGAAGAAGCTCCATGTTGATGGATCTTTGGGCTCACTCGTTTTTTGAAAAGTTTGAGACATGCGAACCATGTCTATTGGTGTATATGCATGAAGAAACTCCATGCAAATGGACCGTTTGGACTCACTTGTTTTTGAATCACTTGAGACATGCAAATCATACCACATGGGCAAGATGACTGAAAGCCTCGTTTTCAGTAAAATGGAACTAGAAAGCAACTTGTTGGAAGTAATACATTTTGATGTGTGCAGTCCAATGAGTGCTAGGCATGTAGTGGATATCGTTATGTTCTTACTTCACAGATGATTTGAGTAGATGTTGAGTATATTTACTTGATGAATCACGAGTCTGAATTATTGAAAGGTTCAAGTAATTTCAGGGTGAAGTTGAAAGATCGTCGTGACAAGAGGATAAAATATCTATGATATGATCATAGAGATGAATATCTGAATTACGAGTTTGGCACAGAATTAAGACATTGTGGAAGTTGTTTCACAACTAATACAGCCTGGAACACCATAGTGTGATGGTGTGTCCGAACATCATAACTGCACCCTATTGGATATGATGCATACCATGATGTCTCTTATCGAATTACCACGATAGTTTATGGGTTAGGCATTAGAGACAACCACATTCACTTTAAAAGGGGCACCACGTAATTCCGATGAGATGACACCGTATGAACTATGGTTTAGAGAAACCTAAGCTGTCATTTCTTAAAAGTTTGGGGCTGCGATGCTTATGTGAAAAAGTTTCAGGCTGATAAGCTCGAACCCAAAGCGGATAAATGCATCTTCATAGGACACCCAAAACAGTTGGGTATACCTCCTGTCTCAGATTCCGAAAGCAAAAGGATTGTTTCTAGAAAGGTCCTTTCTCGAGGAAAAGTTTCTCTCGAAAGAATTGAGTGGGAGGATGGTGGAGACTTGATGAGGTTATTGAACCGTCTCTTCAACTAGTGTGTGCAGGGCACAAGAAGTTGTTCCTGTGGCACCTACACCAATTGAAGTGGAAGCTTATGATAGTGATCATGAAACTTCAATCAAGTCACTACCAAACCTCGTAGGATGACAAGGATGCGTACTACTTCAGAGTGGTACGTAATCCTGTCTTGGAAGTCATGTTGCTAGACAACAATGAACCTACGAGCTATGGAGAAGCGATGGTGGGCGGATTCCGATAAATGGCTCGAGGCCATAAAATCCGAGAGAGGATCCATATTGAAAACAAAGTGTAGACTTTGGAAGAACTACTTGATGGTCGTAAGGCTGTTAGTACAGATGGATTTTAAAGGAAGACGGACAATGATGGTAAGTCACCATTAAGAAAGCTCGACTTGTCGTTAAGATGTTTTCGACAAGTTCAAGGAGTTGACTACGATGAGACTTTCTCACTCGTAGCGATGCTAAGATGTTGGAATTATATTAGCAGTCACTGCATTATTTATGAAATCTTGCAGATAGGATGTCAAAACATTGTTTCCTCGACGATTTTTCTTGAGGAAAGGTTGTATGTGATACAACCGAAAGGTTTTGTCAATCCTGAAAAGATGCTAATAAGTATGCAAAGCTCCAGCAATCCTTCTGAGGACTGGAGTAAGCATCTCGGAGTTGGAATGTATGCTTTGATGAGATGATCAAAGATTTTGGGTATACAAAGTTTATGAGAAACTTGTATTTCCAAAGAAGTGAGTGGGAGCACTATAGAATTTCTGATGAGTATATGTTGTTGACATATTGTGATCAGAAATGACGTAGAATTTCTGGAAAGCATATAGGGTTATTTGGAAAGTGTTTTTCAATGGAAAGCCTGGATTAAGCTACTTGAACATTGAGCATCAAGATCTATAAGGATAGATCAAAACGCTTAATCGTATGTTTCAAATGAGCACATACCTTGACATGATCTTGAAGGTGTTCAAGATGGATCAGTCAAAGAAGGAGTTCTTGCCTGAGTTGTAAGGTATGAAGTTAAGACTTAAAGCTCGACCACGGCAGATAGAGAGAAGGACGAAGGTCGTCCCCTATGCTAGACATAGGCTCTACAGTATGCTATGCTGTGTACCGCACCTGAAGTGTGCCTTGCCATGAGTCAGTCAAGGGGTACAAGAGTGATCCAAGAATGGATCACAGGACAGCGGTCAAAGTTATCCTTAGTAACTAGTGGGCTAAGGAATTTTCTCGATTATGGAGGTGGTAAAGAGTTCGTCGTAAAGGGTTACGCCGATGCAAACTTTGACACTAATCCAGATTATTCTGAGTAGTAAACTGGATTCGTATAGTAGAACAGTTATTTGGAATAGCTCCAAATAGCGTGGTAGCTGCATCTAGGAGATGACATAGAGATTTGTAAAGCACGGATCTGAAAGGTTCAGACCCGTTGACTAAAACCTCTCTCACAAGCAACATGATCAAACCCAGAACTCATTGAGTGTTAATCACATAGTGATGTGAACTAGATTATTGACTCTAGTAAACTCTTTGGATGTTGGTCACATGGCGATGTGACCTGTGATGTTAATCACATGGCGATGTGAACTAGATTATTGACTCTAGTGCAAGTGGGAGACTGTTGGAAATATGCCCTAGAGGAATAATAAATTGGTTATTATTATATTTCCTTGTTCATGATAATCGTTTATTATCCATGCTATAATTGTATTGATAGGAAACTCAGATACATGTGTGGATACATAGACAACACCATGTCCCTAGTAAGCCTCTAGTTGACTAGCTCGTTGATCAATAGATGGTTACGGTTTCCTGACCATGGACATTGGATGTCGTTGATAACGGGATCACATCATTAGGAGAATGATGTGATGGACAAGACCCAATCCTAAGCCTAGCACAAGATCGTGTAGTTCGTATGCTAAAGCTTTTCTAATGTCAAGTATCAGTTCCTTAGACCATGAGATTGTGCAACTCCCGGATACCGTAGGAGTGCTTTGGGTGTGCCAAACGTCACAACGTAACTGGGTGGCTATAAAGGTACATTACAGGTATCTCCGAAAGTGTCTGTTGGGTTGGCACGAATCGAGACTGGGATTTGTCACTCCGTGTAAACGGAGAGGTATCTCTGGGCCCACTCGGTAGGACATCATCATATGCAATGTGACCAAGGAGTTGATCACGGGATGATGTGTTACGGAACGAGTAAAGAGACTTGCCGGTAACGAGATTGAACAAGGTATCGGGATACCGACGATCGAATCTCGGGCAAGTATCGTACCGCTAGACAAAGGGAATTGTATACGGGATTGATTAGTCCTTGACATCGTGGTTCATCCGATGAGATCATCGTGGAACATGTGGGAGCCAACATGGGTATCCAGATCCCGCTGTTGGTTATTGACCGGAGAACGTCTCGGTCATGTCTGCATGTCTTCCGAACCCGTAGGGTCTACACACTTAAGGTTCGATGACGCTAGGGTTATAAAGGAAGCTTGTATGTGGTTACCGAATGTTGTTCGGAGTCCCGGATGAGATCCCGGACGTCACGAGGAGTTCCGGAATGGTCCGGAGGTAAAGATTTATATATAGGAAGTCCTATTTCGGCCATCGGGACAAGTTTCGGGGTCATCGGTATTGTACCGGGACCACCGGAAGGGTCCCGGGGGTCCACCGGGTGGGGCCACCTGCCCCGGGGGCCACATGGGCTGTAGGGGGTGTGCCTTGGCCTACATGGGCCAAGGGCACCAGCCCCAAGAGGCCCATGCGCCTGGGGAAACCCTAAAGGAAGAGTCCCAGAAGGGGAAGGCACCTCTTAGGTGCCTTGGGGGGGAAGGACTCCTCCCCTGGCCGCCGCCCCCTAGGAGATTGGATCTCCTAGGGCTGGCGCACCCCCCCCTTTGGGATCCCTATATATAGTGAGGGTAGGAGGGCCTCTTGAGATACACCTTTGCTTTGGTGCAGCCCTCCCTCTCTCCCAAGTCCTTCTCCTCTCCCGTGGTGCTTGGCGAAGCCCTGCAGGATTGCCACGCTCCTCCACCACCACCATGCCGTTGTGCTGCTGTTGGATGGAGTCTTCCTCAACCTCTCCCTCTCTCCTTGCTGGATCAAGCGTGGGAGACGTCACCGGGCTGTACGTGTGTTGAACGCGGAGGTGCCGTGCGTTCGGCACTTGGTCATCGGTGATTGAATCACGACTGAGTACGACTCCATCAACCCCGTTCACTTGAACGCTTCCGCTTAGCGATCTACAAGGGTATGTAGATGCACTCTCCTTCCCCTCGTTGCTGGTCTCTCCATAGATAGATCTTGGTGACACGTAGGAAAATTTTGAATTTCTGCTACGTTCCCCAACAGTGGTACACACTAGCTTCTAGTCTATAAGTTGATCCTGATTGTCTCCATTGTATCTACTTTTCCTAATGCTTTTGCTCTTGTTTTGGACTCTAATTTGCATGATTTGAATGAAACTAACCCAGACTGACGCTATTTTCAGCAGAACTACCATGGTGTCGTTTTTGCGTAGAAATAAAAGTTCTCAGATTTGGACGAAACTTTTTGAAGAATTATTTTGGAATAAATAAAAATACTGGAACCAAGACCCACCGGAGGGCCCCCCCTCCAGCTGCCCACAAGGCACCAGGGCGCGCCACCCCTCTCTGGCGTGCCCTGGTGGGTAGTGGGGCCCAAGAAGCTCCGTTGACCCTAATTTCGATGCTAGAAAAAATTAGGAGCCGCCACCACCTCATGTTCTTCACCGGGAGGCCATATTTGGAGCCTGTTCGGGGCTCTAGAGAGGACGATCTTCGGTCTAGGCATAGAGATTTCAATGATGCTCACATGAAAGACAAGAATTGAAGCACAAAGAGAGCATCATAAAACACGTGACAAACACATCTAAGTCTAACATACTTCCTATGCATAGGCATCTTATAGGCAAACAAATTATCATAGGCAAGCAAAAACTAGCATATGCAAGGAAGCGGAAAGAAACAATAGCAATCTCAACATAACGAGAGGTAATTTAGTAACATGAAAATTTCTACATATATTTTCCTCTCTCATAATAATTACATGTGGATCATAAAAATTCAACAAAATAGCTATCACATAAAATATTTTCAACACGATCCACATGCATGCAAAGTTGACATCTTCCAAAATAGTGGGATTAACATTAACTAAAGTCATGACCTCTCCAAACCCACTTTTATCAAAAACTTTCATAAGATTGAACATTCTCCAAATATGTGGGATCTAAAGTTGACACTCTTCCAAACCCACTTTCAATAATATTGCAAACACTATTATCAATCTCATATTCATCATGGGGCTTAAATAAATTTTCAAGATCAAAAGAAGAATCACCCCAATCATGATCATTGCAACAAATAGTAGTCATAGCAAAACTAGCATCCCCAAGCTTTGAGGTTTTGCATATCATTAACACATTCATTAAGAGAATTTATAATAACATTACAATCATGCTTTTCATCGAAGGAACTATCAAGTATGGGTGCAATAGCAACGATCTCATGTTTAACATAAGGAACTATAGCAAATTCATCTTCATAAATATTGGCATCATGGCCACAAGAATAGCAAGCATCATGTTCATCAAGGGATATTTCAATCAAATCATCGAATCATAATTATCTATAGATTCATGCATATCATTATTTTCTTCCGAAGCAACGGTCATTCTTTCAATAAATTCTTTGACATAGACATTATGAGCATAGTTTTCATAGCAATATTTAAGTATGTCAAAATTTTCAGATTCGTAGAGAGTACACATACTTTTCAATCAAAGAAGCAACTTCATAAGCACCCTTAAAAGCAACAAATTCTTCAATTTGTTCGATATCATAGTAACTATAAACACCCTTTGCATAAGAAGATAAGATTTCATTATCATTAAACTCACATAGGTAGGGGAGGTGTTTTTTAGGGTTCTTAGAGCAACAAGTAAATCATAAATTTCACAAAGATTCCAAGCATAACACAGCAATCTGTTTATTTGATCCCATAAGAGTCCTTTGCCGGGGTTTCTGATCCACGGGCACCTATGGGACCGGCGGACCGGGTCCCTTTTGGTTCGGCGGGGGGCGGAGGTCGCGCAAAGAGCAGATCGAGGCGAAGCGCGGCGGTTGGTCGTGCGAGGAGTAAATCGAAGCGAAGCACGCGAGCGATTTACCCAGGTTCGGGCCGCACGGATGCGTAAAACCCTACTCCTGCTTTGTGGATTGGTATTGATTTCTAGCTCGGGAGCGAGATCGAGCGTGAGTGTGGTGCTACCGAGATCGAGCGTGAGTGTGTGGAATTGCTGAACCCCCTCTACGTTGCCCCGGGCCTCCTTTTATATGCTCAAGGGGTTACCGACATAGGGCAACGGAGGGCAAAAGTGGAAAAGGGTGCCGTGGGTAGGCACAGCTAGGTGCTGTAGTAGGCACAGCTAGCTGCTACAGTGTTATCATACCTAACCCTGACGGCAGGGGACAAGGGCATTAAATGCCCGTCTGTGTCGCCTAGACAGCACCGAAAGGGACCGCTAGGGACGCCACCGTCTTGCCACGATGGTTGTCTTGTCAGCGCCTGCGTGCCACCGCACGCCCCTAGCTGCACAGCCTCCTGCCACGTGCGCTCGGGAGGGGCCCCGGAGCGACACGTGGGTGGATGTGCTGGAGCGCGGGCGTGGAGTGGGGGCTTGCCGCGGCAAGCGCCTTGCCGCGGCCGTCGACTTGTCGCTTCCGGGGAGCTTGTCGCTCACCGGGCCTTGTCGGGGCGCGTAGCGCGCCGCGGCAAGTTCCTTGGAATGCCTTGGATGGCCTTCCCGGCAAGCGCCTCTTGCCGGGGCCTTGGGATGCTTCTGATGGCCTTCCCGGCAAGCTCCTCTTGCCGGGTCTTGCCTTCTTCCCGGCAAGCTCCTCTTGCCGGGGTCTTGTCTTGAGTACTTTGTTCTTGAATGGTCTTCAAAGGGACCACGGAGGTTCTTGGCGGTGACCTGGTAGGCCTTGTCGCGGGACGCTGCGACTGCCCGTGCACAAGTTCGGGGTACTAAGGGTACCCCTTCTTTAGTACACCGACAGGAGCCCCCGGGCCTGGGCCAGACACGGTGCCGAGCGCTGTTGGGCCAGGCCCAAAACAGTGCACGGGCACGCGCGGCCTAGGTTACGCCGAATCTTCCTCCGCTTCCCCCGCGCCCTCCCCCCGAACGGCACGCGTTGAATGCGGCGTCGTGGGAGAGGTCGTGGGGGTTCCTTTTCTCGAAATGTGGAACGTCCGCCCCCCTCCCCCCTTATAAGCAGGGGAAACAGGGGCAGTCAGGCCATTCGCCCGTTGTCGTTCCCAATCTCAGAAATCTCCGCCGCTCCCTCGCCTCCCCAAAGCTAAGAGAGAGAGAGCAGCGCTTCGCCCCCCACCGCCGCCAGCACCACCAACGCCGTCGACCCCCTCCACTGCTTCCGCCATGGCTCCGAAAGCCGACAGGGGGAAGACCGTGAAGACGACCGAGGCGCATCGGCTCGCGGCGCTGCGGAAGACGCGGGCTGTTTTCCCCCCCGGGCTCGGCGCGAAGGAGCTGTGGGAGGACTATTCTTTGTTCTGGTCGGCGGAGACGCGCGCGCATCCGCGCACAAAGGTACTCCCCGCCGCTGCTTGCAAGGAGGCTCCCACTGGATACGCCTTCTTCGCATTGTTCTTCCACTGCGGGCTCTGCCCGCCTTTCTCTGATTTCTTCCGCGATGTCATGAACACCTATGGATTCCACCTCCTCGACTTCACCCCCAATGCCGTTCTGACAATGGCAGTTTTCGCGCATCTGTGCGAAAACTTTGTCGGAGTTCTTCCCAACGTAGCCCTCTTCCGCCATTTCTTCACTCCTCGAGTAGAGAGGGGAGAGCCTCTATCCGGCGGAATCGCCTGGATCTCGAGGACCGGCAAGAAGGAGACCTATCTGGAGGGAGAGTTCCGCGGCAAGTGGGAGGAGTGGAGGGCTGATTGGTGCTGGATTGTCGAGGAGAGTCCGCAGCCTTTCACCGCCCGGCGCCAAACCCCGGTGGCGCGCGGCGACGACTGGAGCGTCCTGGCCCCGGAGGACGATAGGCTGGGGATCGCCGTCACCAGGATCCTGCGCCTCCGGAATGCCGGGCTCACTGTCGGCGCGGTTGGCGCAGATTTCCTCCGCCGCCGCATCGCCCCCCTGCAAGAGCGGGGGAGGCCAACTTGGGAGTTCAAGAACGCGGCAGACATTATGAGGCTGCGGCCGGGCCTCAACTTCAACTTCACAGTTCTGGAGCTCCATGCGATGCTGCAGGAGCTGTTCAGATATGACCCCCAGCATCCCGAGGTGTTCAGGTTGCCGGGGGGCGTCGTGCCTTTGTGCAACAACTCCGCGCTCGACCGCATCCGTGCAATGATGCCGGAATGCGACTCGCACGGGATTGTGCCAACTTGGCAGGAGCCTGCCGATGAGGTCGTGCAGCAGTTCTTCGACAACTTGGTGGAAGTGGCAGTCCGCCCCGACGAGAAGGACGGCCTTACCCGCGACACCACCGACGCGAAGATGGCGCGCATCGCCACCAGGCTGGAGGAGGCGGCGGAAGCCGCGGCCGCGGGCGAGTTTGGGTTCACCACCGCGGAAGCAGACGCGGAAAATGTGGCGAGCTGTGGCGAGCAAGGGGAGCCTGCCGGCAAGGAGGGGCTTGCCGGGCAAGACGCCGATCCGGGCGAGCCTGCCAAAGACACGGGCAGCTCGCGGCAAATCGACTCCTCTTCCTCCTTGCCTCCGGACAGCCCACCAGAAGCAGAGCCCCCAACGCCGCCCAGAAGGCGTCTCCGCAAGGTTGGCGACGAGGCGGAGCGGCGAGCGGGTCAACAGTCGCCACGCCGCGTGACGCGCTCGACCGCGGCAAACACCGTTGCCGCGGGAGTGCCTCATGCTACGACGGCAACTGGAGCGGGGTCTAGCCAAACCGCCGCTTCGGTCCCTACTGCTTCCCGTGCCACGCTGACAGCCGGAGCGGGGTCTTCTCAGACCGCCACCACTGCTCCCGCTAAGCGGCCAAGGGAAGCTTCTCCTCCGCCTCCTCGCTCTGGGAGCGCGCCGGGCTTCGACTTCTCCGCGCTGAGCTCCGACGAGGAGGATGAAGAAGAGTAAGCTTCTCTTGCTGCACTCGCATTTCTTCGGTTTTTGCTGTTGTTCTTGTTTCTCAATTGCTTTTCCCTGAACCTGCTCCTTTTTAGGACTCTGGCCCAGAGAGCGGCAAAGAGAGCTAAGGCCCCGGTGGTCATCATCGAGGACGTTCCCACTGCGACAACGGGTGGCGCGCCCGAGACAACCTTGCCGGACCTGGCGACTTTCCTCCATGGCAGCCCCCAGCGTAAGTGTGTGAACTACTTGCCGCGGTGAGGCGCGCATGGGTACTTGTCTTTGCTGATATCCGTTTGTTGCCTTGTGTAGAAGCGGAGCAGCCTCACCAGGAGCGTCCGGAGACAGCCCCCGGCATGCCATCTGCTTCAACTACGCCGCCCAGGGAAAATTCTCCGGCAAGAGATTCTCCGGCAGGGGGTGGCTCTCCGGCAAGGGGAAGCTCTCCGCCAAGGGACGGTACCAGCATCCCCCCAGCGGCAGAGACCATGGCCACCGAGCCCAGCGCAGGTAATCTCCTTGCTTCAAAATTTCCCTTGGGTTCTTCTTCTTCTGATCTTCTTGAGTTTCTGGCTGGATTTTGCTTGACTCTTCCCCCCTTTGCCGGCCGTCAGATCCATCCGCTGCGGAGCAGATGGAGACAGAGGTCGCCACCGACGAAGCTGCCGGTGCTGGAGACGCCGCCGGCGCCGAGGCCGCCAAGGCTGGTGCCGCAGCAACTGGCGAGGAACCTGGCGATCGTACTGACGGCCCTGGGGCCGCAGGAGCGCCAGGCGCTACGCCGACCGCCGATCCATCCGCCGAAGCCGCAGCGCCAAGTACCGAGGAGCCCCAGCCGGGCGCTTACTTGAAGGCCGGCGAAGGCGTCTTCATCAACCTCCCCTGGGCGTCAAGCTCCAGGGCGCCGGTCGAGGGGGAGGTCTTCGATGGGGAAGTGCTTGCCTCCGCGGGTCTGAAGCTGGTCGACGCGCCGAGCAGCAGCAGCAACGAGCCCGAAGAGGAGCGGCTGCTGCGCAGGTTGATGTCGCTCTACCGCGCGCGACAAGCCAAGCTGGAGTCCCGCGAGGCGCTTGTCGCGAAGGCGGGAACAGACATTGAGAAGCACGCAGACGAGCTCGGGGGTTTCCACCGGGAAGCTCTCCGATCCCTGGCGGAGGAGCGGAAGCAGCTCGCTAAAGCGAAGAAGGCCTTTCTCCTCGAGAAGGCCGAAGCCGAAGAGCTGCAGCGACTGGCCGCCGTGAAGCTAGCTGCGGAAGAGGGTGAGCAGGCGCAGCGGAAGGTCCACCTCGACGCTCACGAGGAGGAACTTTCCGCGCGCGAGGAGAAGCTTGGCGGAGCCCTCAAGCAAGCGGAGGATGCTGCCGCCGCTGCCGAGGCCGCCAAAAAGGTGTTGGAGATGAAGGTGGTGCAGCTGGAGGCCGACCGCAAAGCATATGGCGAAGAGCTCAGCGCCGCCAAGGACTCCAACGCCGCCCTCGAGTCGAGGCTGGTCGCTTTGACCAAGGCGCTGGACGGCGCCAAGGAGCGGGAGGTGGCCCTGAAGAAGGAGATCGATGCCGACAAGGCGTTGCTGGAGAGTGCTGCCACCACCCAAAATGCCTTTAGGGACACGGTGGAGCACTGGACGGAGAGCCTTGTGAACGCCGCCGGGGACATCGATAAGGAGCTGGCGCAGCTGGGGGTGGAGGACTTCGGGTACTCCTCCGACGAGAACCTCCAACCTAGCGCCAAGCTCACTATGTTCTTCCAAGGCGTGGCGACGGCGCTCCAGTGGCTCCGAAATGAGATCCCGAAGCGGCTGGCCGACGAGTCGCGCGAGATCTGTGCGGGAGCCCTTCAGAAGGTGTTGATTAAGGTGGCCTTCCGCAATCCAGGCCTCCGCCTCCACAACGTCCTCAGATCCTTGCCGCCTGATATCGATCAGGAAGAGCTCAAGGCCCTTATCGCGCCCATTGTGGACAAGGTGAGCGGGATCAAGAGGGTTGAGGGCGACCACGTCGACTAGGCCGCCGGCTTCCTTCTTTCCTTGTCGCTGCTAGCTATGTCATAGAGAACATTTATTAGAGCTGCGACAAGCTATTTTGTAATATAAATTTCTTCTGGATAGCCATTGCAATGTTATTCCCTTTACTTGACTCCTCCTTTTGTATGTTTTTGCCCTACGCTTTTAGGGAACTTGCCGGTGCAGGCATCCGGTCCGCGAGCGCTGAGCGCGGAACTGGCGGTGCCGCTACCGACAAGAAACCTTGTCGCAGCCAGCTGCAGCTCACTTAAGTTGCTGAGCGGGGCTCGAAGCAAAGTAAGGGCGCGGCTAGTGTAGCAACTAGCCGCAGCTAACTTACGTTGTTGAGCAGGCTCAAAACGATGCAAGGGCGCGGCTAGTGTAGCAACTAGCCGTGGCTCACCTAATGTTGTTGAGCGAGCTCGAAACAACGCAAGGGCGCAGCTACGAGTTGGCTCCTCCGCGCACAGGTTTCCCATACAAAGTGCAGTCGTTCAAGGGAGATAACTTGGAATTTAAAAGATTTGGCTGCTCAAACTTTGGCAACTTAGTTTTTCTGTCGTTTGCTTCCCAGCAAGATGAAATTCTTGAACGACGCCTGGTCCATACCCTTCTCTTCTCCCTTCCCCCCCGGCAAACTTGTGGGCGAGGGATCCTTTCTTTCCTTGGAAGAAGGAAGAAAAGAAAGAAGAGAAAATAAAGATATAGAGCCTAGCAGCTCGTCAACGCTTGCCGTGGGGTTGGTGCTGCACAAATGTCAGATCATATATGCCAGAAAATAGAAAGCATAAAATCGACAAAATGTGCGGAGCACGCGAGCTCTGCTGCGCACGGGATCTGCGCCCGGCCTCGTACAAAGGATTACATGCAACAGCGGCAAGACTTTGTACAAGAGGTGGTTGCCGGAACGGGTTCCGACAACCGCGCCTTACGGGTAAAACTTACGAAGATGCTCGATGCTCCAGGAATTACTCACTGGGATGCCATCTTCGGTCCCAAGGCGGACAGTGCCGGGCCTTGTGACTCGTTTCACCCGGTAAGGGCCTTCCCATTTCGGCGTCAACTTTGTATGTTTTTACCCTTCGCTTTTAGGGAACTTGCCAGTGCAGGCATCCAGACCGCGAGCGCTGAGCGCGGAACTGGCGGTGCCGCTACCAGCAAGAAACCTTGTCGCAGCCGGCTGCAGCTCACTTAAGTTGCTGAGCGGGGCTCGAAGCAAAGTAAGGGCGCGGCTAGTGTAGCAACTAGCCGCAGCTAACTTACGTTGTTGAGAAGGCTCAAAACAATGCAAGGGTGTGGCTAGTGTAGCAACCAGCCGCAGCTCACCTAATGTTGTTGAGCGAGCTCGAAACAACGCAAGGGCGCAGCCAGCTACGAGTTGGCTCCTCCGCGCACAGACTTCTCATACAAAGTGAGCCGATCCAGGGGAGATAACTCAAAAATTAGAGATCTGGTTGCTCAGGCTTTGGCAACTTATCTGTTCTGGGTGTGTTGACGCGCATGGTGACCTTGGGCGCTCCGAGATCCACCAGCTCGATCTTGATCCAGCGAGCGCATGGTACCGTGAGTACCATGACGCTGTCGGCCCCGCGCCTCCCGAGATGGGCGCGGTGCATGCACGGACGCCGAGGTCTTGGAGTGCGCCCGGTCGTTGTGGGAGCCGGCCACGCCGCCGATGGGCAGCGCAGCCCTGCCCTGGGACCTGGCAGCACCGAGAGTTCCCTCGTCGACGCGTGTTCCTCCGCCGGCGCCTGCCCCACCGGCCGTTTGCTCCGGCGGTGGGTGGCTCGGAGCGGACGGAGCAGCTGCCTCCGAAACCTTCTTCTTCGGCGGCATGTTGACGAAGATGGCGAAGATCGATGAAGAAGATGAAGATCTAGCCCGCGAGAACGCCGGATCTGATTCACACAACTTCGACGCCCCCTACCTGGCGCGCCGGAGATGCCGGGGTTTCTGATGCCGGGGTTTCTGATCCACGGGCACCTATGGGACCGGCGGACCGGGTCCCTTTTGGTTCGGCGGGGGGCGGAGGTTGCGCAAAGAGCAGATCGAGGCGAAGCTCGCGGGCGGTTGGTCGTGCGAGGAGTAAATCGAGGCGAAGCACGCGAGCGATTTACCCAGGTTCGGGCCGCACGGATGCGTAAAACCCTACTCCTGCTTTGTGGATTGGTATTGATTTCTAGCTCGGGAGCGAGATCGAGCGTGAGTGTGTGCTGAACCGTCGAGCTGTGTGGAATTGCTGAACCCCCCTCTACGTTGCCCCGGGCCTCCTTTTATATGCTCAAGGGGTTACCGACATAGGGCAACGGAGGGCAAAAGTGGAAAAGGTGCCGTGGGTAGGCACAGCTAGGTGCTGTAGTAGGCACAGCTAGCTGCTACAGTGTTATCATACCTAACCCTGACGGCAGGGGACAAGGGCATTAAATGCCCGTCTGTGTCGCCTAGACAGCACCGAAAGGGACCGCTAGGGACGCCACCGTCTTGCCACGATGGTTGTCTTGTCAGCGCCTGCGTGCCACCGCACGCCCCTAGCTGCACAGCCTCCTGCCACGTGCGCTCTGGGAGGGGCCCCGGAGCGACACGTGGGTGGATGTGCTGGAGCGCGGGCGTGGAGTGGGGGCTTGCCGCGGCAACAAGGCACCAGGGCGCGCCACCCCTCTCTGGCGTGCCCTGGTGGGTAGTGGGGCCCAAGAAGCTCCGTTGACCCTAATTTCGATGCTAGAAAAAATTAGGAGCCGCCACCACCTCATGTTCTTCACCGGGAGGCCATATTTGGAGCCTGTTCGGGGCTCTAGAGAGGACGATCTTCGGTCTAGGCATAGAGATTTCAATGATGCTCACATGAAAGACAAGAATTGAAGCACAAAGAGAGCATCATGAAACACGTGACAAACACATCTAAGTCTAACATACTTCCTATGCATAGGCATCTTATAGGCAAACAAATTATCATAGCAAGCAAAAACTAGCATATGCAAGGAAGCGGAAAGAAACAATAGCAATATCAACATAACGAGAGGTAATTTAGTAACATGAAAATTTCTACAATCATATTTCCTCTCTCATAATAATTACATGTGGGATCATAAGCAAATTCAACAAAATAGCTATCACATAAGATATTTTCAACACGATCCACATGCATGCAAAGTTGACACTCTTCCAAAATAGTGGGATTAACATTAACTAAAGTCATGACCTCTCCAAACCCACTTTTATCAAAAACTTCATAAGATTGAACATTCTCCAAATATGTGGGATCTAAAGTTGACACTCTTCCAAACCCACTTTCAATAATATTGCAAACACTATTATCAATCTCATATTCATCATGGGGCTTAAATAAATTTTCAAGATCAAAAGAAGAATCACCCCAATCATGATCATTGCAACAAATAGTAGTCATAGCAAAACTAGCATCCCCAAGCTTGAGGTTTTGCATATCATTAACACAATTGTCATTAAGACAATTTATAATAACATCATTACAATCATGCTTTTCATTGAAGGAACTATCAGGTATGGGTGCAATAGCAACGATCTCATGTTTAACATAAGGAACTATAGCAAACTCATTTTAATAAATATTGGCATCATGGCCACAAGAATAGCAAGCATCATGTTCATCAAGGGATATTTCAATCAAATCATCGGAATCATAATTATCTATAGATTCATGCATATCATTATTTTCTTCCCAAGCAGCGGTCATGCTTTCAATAAATTCTTTGACATGGACATTATGAGCATAGTTTTCATAGCAATATTTAAGTATGTCAAAATTTTCAGATTCGTAGAGAGTAACATCATACTTTTCAATCAAAGAAGCAACTTCATAAGCACCCTTAAAAGCAACAAATTCTTCAATTTGTTCGATATCATAGTAACTATAAACACCCTTTGCATAAGAAGATAAGATTTCATTATCATTAAACTCACATAGGTAGGGGAGGTGTTTTTTAGGGTTCTTAGAGCAACAAGTAAAATCATAAATTTCACAAAGATTCCAAGCATAACACAGCAATCTGTTTATTTGATCCCATAAGAGTCTCCCTTTGCCGGGGTTTCTGATCCACGGGCACCTATGGGACCGGCGGACCGGGTCCCTTTTGGTTCGGCGGGGGGCGGAGGTCGCGCAAAGAGCAGATCGAGGCGAAGCTCGCGGGCGGTCTGGTCATGCCAGGAGTAAATCGAAGCGAAGCACGCGAGCGATTTACCTAGGTTCGGGCCGCACGGATGCGTAAAACCCTACTCCTGCTTTGTGGATTGGTATTGATTTCTAGCTCGGGAGCGAGATCGAGCGTGGATGTGTGGAAATGCTCAACTCGAGATCGAGCGTGAGTGTGTGGAATTGCTGAACCCCCCTCTACGTTGCCCCGGGCCTCCTTTTATATGCTCAAGGGGTTACCGACATAGAGCAACGGAGGGCAAAAGTGGAAAAGGGTGCCGTGGGTAGGCACAGCTAGGTGCTGTAGTAGGCATAGCTAGCTGCTACACTGCTATCATACCTAACCCTGACGGCAGGGGACAAGGGCATTAAATGCCCGTCTGTGTCGCCTAGACAGCACCGAAAGGGACCGCTAGGGACGCCACCGTCTTGCCACGATGGTTGTCTTGTCAGCGCCTGCGTGCCACCGCACGCCCCTAGCTGCACAGCCTTCTGCCACGTGCGCTTGGGAGGGGCCCCGGAGCGACACGTGGGTGGATGTGCTGGAGCGCGGGCGTGGAGTGGGGGCTTGCCGCGGCAAGCGCCTTGCCGCGGCCGTCGACTTGTCGCTTCCGGGAGCTTGTCGCTCACCGGGCCTTGTCGGGGCGCGTAGCGCGCCGCGGCAAGTTCCTTGGAATGCCTTGGATGGCCTTCCCGGCAAGCGCCTCTTGCCGGGGCCTTGGGATGCTTCTGATGGCCTTCCCGGCAAGCTCCTCTTGCCGGGGTCTTGCCTTCTTCCCGGCAAGCTCCTCTTGTCGGGGTCTTGTCTTGAGTACTTTGTTCTTGAATGGTCTTCAAAGGGACCACGGAGGTTCTTGGCGGTGACCTGGCAGGCCTTGCCGCGGGACGCTGCGACTGCCCGTGCACAAGTTCGGGGTACTAAGGGTACCCCTTCTTTAGTACACCGACACCCTTTTTCAGACAAACGGTTACGCACAAAATGAGCATGCTCATCTAAAGATTTCCCATCAACCAGGCTAGTTGGGGTTTCAGCACGAGCATATAAGGATCGAAGATGATCCAAGTAGAACACTTTAAGTGGATCCATATCAATAGATTTTTAGCAAGCAAATATGCAATCAAATAGAAGTCACATGGAAACACAAACAAAGATACATACGGGAAGAAGGCAAAGAAAACGCAAAGGGATAAGAGTTTGTGATGGGTACTTGGTATGTCTTGACTTGTGCGTAGATCTCCCCGGCAACGGCGCCAGAAATCACTCATTTGCGGGAGATCGAATCTTGACTTGACTTGGTGTAAGCCTCCCCGGCAACGGCGCCGGAAATCCTTCTTGCTACCTCTTGAGCACTACGTTGGTTTTCCCGTGAAGAGGAAAGGGTGATGCAGCAAAGTAGCGTAAGTATTTCCCTCAATTTTTGAGAACCAAGGTATCAATCCGGTAGGAAACTACACGCAAGTCACCTCGAACCTACACAAACAAATAAGAACCTCGCAACCAACGCGATAAAGGGGTTGTCAATCCCTTCACGGTCACTTACAATAGTGAGATCTGATAGAGATAATAAGATAAATATTTTTGGTATTTTTATGATATAGATAGAAAGTAAAGATTGCAAAGTAAAATAGGTTGGAAACTTATATGATGGAAGATAAACCCGGGGGCCATAGGTTTGACTAGTGGCTTCTCTTAAGATAGCATAAGTATTAAGGTGGGTAAACAAATTACTGTTGAGCAATTCATAGAAAAGTGCATAATTATGAGAATATCTAAGCATGATCATGTATATAGGAATCACATCCGCAACAAGTAGACCGAAACGATTCTGCATCTACTACTATTACTCCACACATCGACCGCTATCCAGCATGCATCTAGAGTATTAAGTTCATAAGAACAGAGTAACGCATTAGGCAAGATGACATGATGTAGAGCGATAAACTCGAGCAATATGATATAAACCCCATCTTTTTATCCTCGATGGCAACAATACAATACGTGCCTTGTTGCCCCTGCTGTCACTGGGAAAGGACACCGCAAGATTGAACCCAAAGCTAAGCACTTCTCCCATTGCAAGAAAGATCAATCTAGTAGTCCAAACCAAACTGATAATTCGAAGAGACTTGCAAAGATAACAAATCATACATAAAAGATTTCAGAGAAGAATCAAATATTGTTCATAGATAATCTTGATCATAAACCCACAATTCATCAGATCTCGACAAACACACCGCAAAAAGAATTACATCGAATAGATCTCCAAGAAGATCGAGGAGAACTTTGTATTGAGATCCAAATAGAGAGAAGAAGCCATCTAGCTAATAACTATGGACCCGAAGGTCTTTGGTAAACTACTCACACATCATCGGAGAGGCTATGGTATTGATGTAGAAGCCCTCCGTGATCGATTCCCCCTCTGGCGGAGCTCTGGAAAAGGCCCCAAGATGGGATCTCTTGGATACAGAAGGTTGCGGCGGTGGAAATAGGGTTTCATGGTGCTCCTGGATGTTTTTGGGGTATATGGATATATATATATATATGAGGAAGAAGTAGGTCGGTGGAGCTGCGAGGGGCCCGCGAGGGTGGGGGCGCGCCAAGGGGCACAGGCGCGCCTCCCTGCCTCGTGGCATCCTCGCTCCTTTCTTGACGTCTACTCCAAGTCCCCTGGATCACGTTTGTTCCAAAAATAACTCTCCCGAAGGTTTCATTCCGTTTGGATTCCGTTTGATATTCCTTTTCTGCGAAACACTGAAATAGAAAAAAACAATTTGCACTGGGCCTTGGGTTAGTAGGTTAGTCCCAAAAATAATATAGAAGTGTATAATAAAGCCCATTAAACATCCAAAACAGATAATATAATAGCATGGAACAATCAAAAATTATAGATACGTTGGAGACGTATCAGTCTTCGTCATCATCAACCATCCTCCATCACCAATTTCATGATGCTCACCGACGGGAGTGAGTAATTCCTTCGTAGGCTTGCTGGACGGTGGGTTAGATGAGACTCGTCATGTAATTGATTTAGTTTTGTCAGGGCTTGATCCCTAGTATCCACTATGTTCTGATATTGATGTTGCTATGACTTTGCTATGCTTAATGCTTGCCACTAGGGCTCGAGTGCCATGATTTCAGATCTGAACCATTTATATTATCACCATTATATCTATGTTTGTGATCCGATCTTGCAAGTCATATGCACCTATTATGTGTTATGATCCGTAAACCCCAAGGTAACAATAATTGGGATACTTTCCGGTGATGGTCGTAGTTTGAGGAGTTAATGTATTCACTATGTGTTAATGCTTTGTTCTGGTTCTCTATTAAAAGGAGGCCTTACTATCCCTTAGTTTCCTTATGGACCCCGCTGCCACGGGAGGGTAGGACAAAAGATGTCATACAAGTTCTTTTTCATAAGCACGTATGACTATTTATGGAATACATGCCTACATTATATTTATGAACTAGAGCTAGTTTTGTATCGCCCTAGGTTATGGCTGTTATATGATGAATATCATCCAATGAATTCACCGATCCAATGCCAACGAGCTTTTCACATTTTGTTCTTGCTAAGTTACTGTTGTTACAACCGCTACAAAATTACCAATACCGTTGTCACTGTTACCGTTACTGTTACTATCACTGCTATCACTATAAAACTATCATACTACTGTGCTACTGATCACTTTGCTATAGATATTAGATCTCCAGGTATGGTTGAATTGACAACTCAACTGCTGATACTTACAAATATTCCTTGGCTCCCCTTGTGTTGAATCAATAAATTTGGGTTGAGTACTCTACCCTCGAAAACAGTTGTGCTCCCCTATACTTGTGGGATATCAGATCCCTTTGAGCCTGAGCGGACGGGCCACTAGTGTGCACTCCCATGGATTTCCCATGACTGCTCCCGCTGTACTTCGCCACCATTCAAACCTATTCCGCCCAAGTAGTTCATTAAAAGTCTTGGTCCTGATTACTACTTTGTCACTCATGTCTCACCATGACAACACTTCCTAGACCCCGTGTACTTTGGTGAGGCAATAGAATCTTACACGGTGTCGACAAAGGTTGTAAAGTTCAGACCTACCTCAAATGAACTACTAGGCGAAGCATAGCCATCCGGCATAGACCCTAATCATGCAATCCTACCACAAAGAACTAAGTGCATATAAAAAACATAGGTAATAAAAGTATGATCAAGATGTAAACTTGCCTTGATATAGGTGGTTCAATTCTAGAGAATGATAATACTCGGATTCACACTCTGGATAATCTATCGCCAAAGTAAATAAACACACATAAGCATCATTCAGAGAATCAAAACAACATGCAACATGAAAAGACTTGGAAACCCCAAATAAAAAATCCAACACAGTTAACTTTCATGAAAATTTTCTAAGTGCAAAAAGCAACATGTGAAATAAGGTTCAAAAATTGTGATGTGAACTAAAGTTTATACATGGCTTAGGAGTGCAATTATCATGGACAGATCCTAATTGTGTGCGCATACCATTTCAAGTCTTAGGATTTGGCTAGGGTTCCAAAGTGTAAAAAGAATTAATTCAAACGTATATATGGTTTAGGAATATGGCCAAATAGAGTTTAAATTTGAATCTAAATAAATTCCAATTTGAAATTTGAAAAAGTTTGCAAAGATGGGTTCACTGGATAAAGCTATTCGAGATGAACATTTTGCCGCTGGTTTCATCTAGTTTAGATCTACGAGCACAAAGCTATGGCTATTCAAAATTCAGGGACTAAACTGTGAAACTCAGGGACTAAATAGTGAAGAAAAATAATCACAAATAGGTCCCTGGACACGTGGCACAATGCTACTGGTGCATACCCATTCGCCGCCGAGGTTAAACAGCGGCCATCTAAAACTTAGCACATACTGGTTCAAAAATAAAAAACTAAATTAATCTAATCTAAGCCGTCAATCTACGATCTAATGAACAAGTGGAGTGGCGGCGGCTTACAGCGGGACAACTGTGTCGACGACGAACACGGCGGTGACGCAGGTGGCGGGTGATGAGGGGGTAGCGTCTCTGGCGGTCTCCGACGTCGGTAAAGTAGACGAAGGGGTGTGGCTCGATGAGGCAGTTCGAACGGTGGTGGTGGTGGTCCTCGGCGACGATGGGGTCAAGCAGGGGATCGCGGTGGAGCTCTGGTGCTCCGGCGGGTGAGGGGTCGTTGAGGCGGCGTCTCCGGCATGACCTAGGCGGCAAAAAGGTGACAAATGGGTGCGCGTGGTAGCGGGGTTTCAAAAGAACAGAGCGAGGGGTCTTCGGGTGGCTTACCGGTGACGAAATCGACGACAAGGTGGCTCGGCTCCGACGAGATTCAAACGAGGAGGGTCAGCGGTGAGGGCAGCATGAAGATGAGCAGGACGACGAGATTGAGAGAGGGGGTCCTGGTCTTTATATAGGCGAGCTCAAAGCGTGTGGGGCTGCGGCGGATAAGCTCTATCCCGAGAGCTTTGCCCGACGGTTGCGCGCGAGAGAGAGCTCATTTTGAGCAGTGTGGTGGGAGGTTGGGGATGATAACGTGGGGCTCCCACCTATTGGTGAGTGCGGGAGAGAGAGATGAGGGTGGGCAGCTGGCGCGAAGGGTGGGTTGGCCTGGTCGATGTGCTCTTGGGCCGAACTGAGTTTCGGTCTTGGCATTGTTTTTTTTATTACAGAAAATGCTTTAGGGTAAAAAAAACAAAACCAGACGGATTTATGAAAATACCAGAATAATTCCTAAAACCATTGTTGATAATATGGTGCACGGTGAACATTTTGTTCTACTCATATAATTTTAAAAATATTTATTTTATGCAACAAATCCACTTTTGGCCAATAAAATAATTATCAAATAAACTTGAAAAATTCCAAATAATATTCTAATACTATTCCAACTCTTTTTATATTGAAGAAGTCATTTTATCTTCTCTCTTTTATTTTTCTTGAGTGGAAAAATATTTGAACATTTAATAAAACTCCAAGATGCAATAAAATATGATATGCATAAATGATTCTATTAACATCCCAATTTAATAAAATTTGAGATGTTACAAAGTTCTCCCAAGAGGTTTGGATGTATGGGCAAATGATGCACCAAATCTCGAGGTGGGAGTGAGCATTGCATGATACCGGAGAGACTAGCAAATATGGATAGGTGGAAATGCAAAAGATCGCGCCTCGAAAATCAAACATTCAGCAAGCATATCATAATCTTCATGCGGATTAACATGGACCAAGCTACTCTTAGGGAAAATGTTTGGCCTTCAAAAGTGGCATAATCATAAAGAATGGCCTGAATCCATACGGAGATGAAGTCCATTTAAAAATTTGATTTCTAGATTTGATGGCACTCTCTGAGATTATCAAAATGGGGATAAATATGGTCCAAAACGAAGCTCGGACACAAAAGTTATGACAAATTTAGAGATGCACGTATTGACACCAGATTATGGCATGAGAGAAAACACAATTAAGATTACTTCAAATGGAAAAGTGATAACCATGAAAATTCTTGATATCGTCAAGGCCAACAACTTTGCTTTTTCGGAACATCTCAATCTGAAGTTGTATGCAGCCCCCGCGGCCAAAACAGTGCACTGCATTAGTAGGATCTCAGAATGGTCGGACAATCCTGCCCAGGGTCGGACGAAAAGTTGGACATATAGGAAATTGTCTGTGTAATTTCTTGGAGACATCGGGAGGTTGGAATTTTTTTTGCGGGGGTAAAAGGGTTGTATTACTCAAGAGCATAGAAGTTCATCCCTACACAAACTAGGGATGTTAGCCGGGTCAGAGCGGAGCCAAACCACCGTACGTTCCTTCGTTCTACCGAAATTTGCTAAAACATGGCTTACATTATTTTGCTCTCTAGAGATATGAGTAACACTAGACTTCCTAGAACCCCAAAGAAGCTTGACCTCTGAAACCACCATTGCATGTTCGGATCGGTCTTGTCTCGTCGCCTTGATCAACGATATTTCATGCAGGCAATCGCATTCGAGGGCGATCAGTAGCTCTGTCCACTATAAGGCCAGTGCGAGTCCTTCCCGGCACCCTTCCAGCTCGGCATGAAGTGGGTTAGGGCACGAACGCAGGGCTCTGCAAGCAGAGAAGATGATGGCGCCATCATGACCGCGTAGAACCATGCCGGAGCCCGCCGTACCATCCTCGTGGGCGAAGGATCCGTCGACATTCAGCTTAGCCCACCCATGCGGCGGTGGGTGCCACTTCCGAGGAAGCTTTGGTCCCGTCGACACATGCGAAGATCGCCGCACCGCCCCTTCATGCTGCAGAACCATCTTCCCCTTATCCCAGTCTCCTGTTAGGAATTGTTGTACACCCAACAGCGAGGAAACATAGCTCTGTAGGAAGCGTCGAGAAACCTCCATAGGCGGTGGTTTCTTGTCATGTTGGATCTCATTACGTATGAACCAACACCTCCACATCACCATGATGACTCTGAGACAGTCACCCTCGTCACACTCTGCCAAGAGGTGCAAGAACCATTCTGGCCCCGTGTTCCGTATGGATGTGACTTCGGGAATTCTCCAAGCCTCCGCCATGGTACGCCATAAATCCACAGCCCGTGGGCACCTGCAAAACACATGATATGTGTCCTCTCGCTCGAGGTTGGAATTGAAGCTGGACAAAGGTCCGGGCGTCTGGGCATTGACCGGGCAAAGTTTCATGTTTTTTCTACTGCAGAAGATAGAAAACGAGACAAAACACCTTCAAGATGACTTCGAATTGCGAAATGTTCAACATGAAACTTGTCCGTCTCGTCCAAATGGATAACTTTCTTCTGAGGCCATCTCCATTCAAGGTCGTATGTGAATTCTATAGCACGATAATTATGTTGTTGTATGCAAAACTGGACATGCCCTGGCTGTACAGCCAAGTTGCCGGACAGGCCCGACGCTCTTGATGAGTCGATCTAGGGCAACGCATACCGGCTGCACTCCCTGATGGTCCCTTCCGGATGTGTTGGGTATCGGGTCTTCAAAAGACCTCGTTGACGTGCCTTCGTATCACACTCCCGATGAGGCTTCTCTGACAATGTGTCTTGTGTATCGCCCTCGACGTGAGGAGTACACGATGAGTGTTCGTGTGTGAACAAATGCAGTGATATGTACACGATGGAATGGATTAAAGGGAGTGGAGAAGACGTCGAGATAGCATTTTTTTTTCTACTAGGCGTGACCGCGTGAGAGGAAAGAGTGGCGCCATCAAGTCGCAGAGATCTCGCAATCTCCCCCGCTGTTGCTAATGCCGGCCCCTGCTGCTACTGCCCCTGCTGTAGCAGTAGTTGTACGGAGCGCCTCCTTCCCATCTCATCAATCGGACCTTCAATCATCTCATCATCGATTTCATCTCCCCAATCACTCCATGCCGAATCGTTTCGCTACTTTCCATGCATGCTTAAATCCACATTTTCTCCCTGTCTCACCACAAGAACTGATGGGCTCACCTACTAGTGCAATGGGCAGCTCTACTGGGGACGTAGGCGCGTAGCTGGGATATGATGCACCGCGTGCACGGCCAAAATTACGAGGGACAATCTCTGACATAGTGACATGCGGGCCCATGGACCGCTGTTAAATTAGCGGGGCCACCAGTCCGTGACTGCTCGTAAACGTTTCACTGCGTAGCGGACTCCTCGTAAACGTTTCACTACGTACTACGTGGTGAAACTAAGAGCAACTCCAACCGGCCAAACGTACGCACGTTTCGTCCGCTTTTTATTGTTCGGGTCGGCTGCATAAACACTCGTGTCCGTTTTTTCATTTCGGTCGATGCATGCATAGAATGTTAACCCGACGCATTTGTGTTAACCGTGGATTTAGAAAAAACCAACAAACACATTCAAATTAAACATAATTAAACATTAAAAGCTGATCAACCGTCGGCCAAAGTCCATATAAACATTAATTAAACATAATTAAAAAAACTTGCGCCGCCGCGCGCTGCCTTAGGCGTCCTCGTCGTCCGATCCGGGGTCGGTGAGGTCGACCGACCCGGGGCTGGTGGGGTCGACCAACTCCGGCGCGGGGCCCGCCCAGGGGAATGTCGCCTCCCAAGCCCGGGCCACGTTGGCCAGCACCGCCAGCTGGACTACTTGTCTGTGGGCACGACGCTCCCTCCTCTAGCTGGCGCTTGACCTGCATTTGGCGCTCGCCCTCCTCCCGCTATGCAGCCAGTGTGCGGGCCTTCCACTGCTCGAGGTACACTTGCTCCTGCGTCGGCGTCGCGCCGAGCCACTTGAGGGGGGAGGGGGCTGACCCACTCGCGCGGCCCGCCAATCCATACGTAGCGCTCCACGGGCTCCGGCGTTGGCGGCTTGACCTTGGGCTCAGCCTCGCCTCCTAGGCTGCCTCCTCCGCCGCCGCCTTGCGCCGCTCCTCCTTGATGGAGGTCTGCATGGCCGCCGCCAATGCCGCCTGGTAGACAGCCTCCTCCTCCGGCTTGACGACCGAGGACGGTGGGGGGTAGATGTGGTGGTGATGGAGGTCGCGATGGCGTTGCTCCTCGTGCTCGAGGGAAAACCAGACCTCCTAATCGAGAGAGTCCGGCGCGTGCGTAGGTAGCCGACGTTGCTTCGGCGTCAGGAGCTCCCGGCGCCACCGTACCTCCTCGGCGTCAGCCCGCGCGACCGCAGCACTGCCGGCACCGGGATGCGTTGTAGATCGAGGTGCCATTGGTGAAGCAGCGTGACATCTGGGTACGGCAGCGGCTGCTGGAACTGCCAGTGCCATCGCGCTTGGTGCACCGGGATGTGCAGTCGCTCCCTCACGGGGCATGCAGGCGCCAGCGGCAGCGGAAGAGGAGCGCGGGAGGAGCTGGTGTCGAGGGTGAGCTTGCTCTTGCCATTGCCGCTAAAGTCTCTCATAGATTGACGTGTGGGCCCACGGTAGGTGGCCACAATAAATATGACCGCTTGTGGTGGTTGGTCGGTCAACATGTGGGGTCGCTGTGTGTCTGTTTCATGTCTCCACTGACACAAACCCGTCCCTAATTTGAGCCTGAAATGCGTCGTTGCAGATGTCTAGGGACGCTTTTGAGTTTGGGTCGGTGCGTTGGGCTGGAGTTTTTATCTGCTTTGACCCAAAGGGACATGGTTGGACGAAATGGGTCGGCCATTTGGAGTTGTTTTGAATTAGATCCACAAAGCTGGCCTTGCTAGAGGGCTTTCTTTGGTAAGGGTATCTCCAACAACTACGACAATTTTTCTCCCGCATTTGTTCGCGGATAGGAGGACCAGTCCGCAAACACGGATGCGGGAGGCCACCATCCAACGCTGTCCCCATACATTTCAATTAAGGTTTCTATGAACCGTACAAAATTCATGCGAACACGGTGGATTTCATCAAAGTTCGGATCGAAAATAGCACAAATCATTCATACATAGCATGTAAATTAAGTCCGGTACAACAATGTCTGAAATTCGACTAGATTAACCGGATGTCCAACAAGTTTTTTATCAACGGACCATGTCGACCCACACATACTCCCCCTTCGACTTGATCCAGTAGTGTGTGTACGTAAATGACCGTCCATCTGTCCTGTGGTACATCACGACAGCGCGGGCAGGCTACATAATGTGTAGACAAACATTGAGTGAATGAATCAATCAACAAAGTTGAGCAAAAGGAAGCAAAACATGTGATCTCGTCCTTCGCCACGTGTAATGGCCACCTTGCCTTCAGCTGACGAACCACATTACAAAACTTGGTGATGCTGGTTTGGATAGCGTACCAGCAATACGATAACAACCTCATGTTGCGCTCTTGAATGATGTACATGTCATAAGGCACACTGTTCTTTCATGCGTGAAACAATTCATTCACTTGCTGCCAAAAGGTACCCCCTCTGCTCCTGCCTACAAAATCCACGGATACGGCCAACCACGCATCGCACAACTACTCATCCTCCATGGTCAAGTAGCTCGACATCCTTCATACTCTAAAAAACGACATAGCGTTCGAAAATAAGCTCAATGGCATTTGACCAAACACCTGTCGAGAGTAGTGTTTTCCATGGTGGTCGTCGACAAGGGGGCGAAGTGTACCTACGTACAAATGACTCCATGGTGGACAGCACGAGCTGGTGCGACGGTGCTGGGTGCGAACATCCGACAATGCCTCTATGGCAGCCGGAGAAGTGCAGAGACGCTGGTGGAGGTGGAGGGTGTAGATGCAAAGAAAGGGGGAAGAAGGGGCGAAGTGGAAGAAATGGGACCGAGAGGGGGATTGGGTGGCCCGGGTGTCAAATTCTTGCGCGACTGTTGTCCAGACTCCTGCATAGCCCCCCCCCCCCACACACACACACACACACAGTTCCCACATCTGTCAAATAATTGTGGTTTAGAAGAAGTTGGCTGAAAAGTGATCCAATAGTTTGATAAACTCGCAAATATCTTACAGCATATCATAAAATCTTTAAAACTTCCCCTCCACCATGGGGAAGATGGCCCTTTCTGTAATGCTTCACACCAAGTACCTTTCATCTCCTGCGTAAAACTTCATGCGACTCTCTACATGTCGTCGTCGTCGATCCCACCGTCGATCCTACGACGCTGCCACCCGCCCTGCCTCCCGCGGCAGGCCATGTGTCGCCGACCGCCCCGACCTCTTCCTTTGTTGGCCACCACTGAGGGAGTCCTGGACTAAGGGGTCCTCGGGCGTCCGGCCTGTTAGCCATGGGCCGGACTGATGGGCTGTGAAGATACAAAGACCGAAGACTCTACCCGTGTCCGGATGAGATTCTCCTTGGCGTGGAAGGCAAGCTTGGCGACCAAGTATGTAGATTCCTTTCACTGTAACCGACTTTATGTAACCCTAGATCCCTCCGGTGTCTATATAAACCAGAGGGCTAGATCCTTAGAGGGGAACGATGATAATCATAATCAGATAGGCTAGACTTCTAGGGTTTTAGCCATTACGATCTCGTGGTAGATCAACTCTTGTAACCCCCATACTCATCAATACTAATCTAGCAGGATGTAGGGTTTTACCTCCATCGAAAGGCCCCCGACCTGGGTAAACATTGTGTTCTCTGTCTCCTGTTACCATCAACCTCAGACGCACAGTTCGGGACCCCCTACCCAAGATTTCCCGGTTTTGACACCGACATTGGTGCTTTCACTGAGAGATCCGCTATGTCGCCGCCAAGAGGTTCGATGGCCCCGTCAATCATCCACAACAACATTCTCCAGGCAGAAACCTTCCTCCCTGGAAAGATCTTCGTGTTTGGCGGCTTCGCACTGCGGGCCAACTCGCTTGGCCATCTAGAGCAGATCGATAGCTACGCCCCTGGCCACCAGGTCAGATTTGGAAGCTTGAACTATGTCGCGGACATCCGCGGAGACTTGATCTTCGACGGATTCGAGACTGCGGCAGTAGCCGCTCCCTGTCACCACGATGAACATGACTTAAATCTGTCATCGAACCACACCCAGGAGATGGAACCTACAACCACTCCAGCTCTAGATCTGGAGCAGATCACGCCATCCGAGGACGGGAGGCTCAGCCCCGCCATGGAGGCCGCAAACTCAGCGGTGTTGCAGCCGCACACAGACCCAACATCAAGTGAGATCTGTGTTGCCAGAACCTCAGACACGTTTCCGGCTACAGGTTCCAAGGCATGTGCGTCCGCGCACGATGAGCTTGATCGGGTGTCGATTGTTGAATTCAGCTCCGTGGACATCTTCTGGCACTCACCTTTAGGCGATGTGCTAAACTCATTAAAAACACTCTCCCTAGCGGGATGACGGATAATTTCGCTTCCCACCCCCCGCCCACTTAATAGCCACTGTCAAAGACCTAACTAACATGCTCGATTACGGCTCCGACGACATCAATGGTATGGACGACGATGTCGGAGAAGAAGAGGCCCAAAACTCATCGTTTACCGGACGTTGGACGTCCACTTCCTCGTATGACGTATACATGGTGGATGCACCAAAGAGAATAGCGGCGATGACAAGAAAGATCCGGTTGAGGATAAACCTCCCGAGATACAACCAAAGCGCCGGCATCAGTGGCGCCGCTCTAAGTCACGCCGCAGCAAAGACAGCAACACCGGCACAGGAGAAGATAACACTTCGAACGGTGCCGAAGACAATGAAGACCCCGTTGAGGCAACTGCCGAACAAAATGAACGGGAAGACAGGCAAGTTAGCCCTGGTGAACAGGCTACGCACGAAGACTCGGAGGACAGTAATTATCTTCCGCTCTTCGAGGGTGAGGCAAGCCTCGGCACTGAGGATTTTATCGTGCCTGGGGAACCTCTCGAGCAGGAGCGCTTCAAGCGCAAGCTAATAGCCACTGCAAGGAGCCTGAAAAAGAAGCAGCAACAGCTTCAAGCTAATCAAGACCTGCTCAATGACAGATGGACTAACGTCCTGGAAGCCGAGGAATACGGTCTCAAGCGACCACTCAAAAGTTATCCGAATTGCAAATTACTACCTCAATTTGATGATGAGGCACTGGGGCCTGTGTCATCAGCGCACAGTGCGGCTGACCGACCGCCACGCGGCCGGGACAAAGCGGCAACACAGGCCGAACACCAGCCTGCCTTACCTCGCCGTAAAGGCAGAGACAAAACTGCTCAGGGATAAACATATGATCTCCGGTAGGGCCTGAAGAATAAAACAGGTCTGACTAGATCGATCTACGGATCACGAGGGCGTGCCTCGAAGCACGAGGACGGCTATCAAGCCAAACATGGCAAGTACAATTACGTCCAAGCCGAAAGCCATAGACAGATTCCATCCAAACTACGTCACGAACTAGCCCGCTATAGAGGCGCCGCACACCCTCTCTGCTTCACTGATGAAGTCATGGAACATGAATTCCCAGAAGGGTTCAAACCCGTGAATATCCAATCATACGATGGAACCACAGACCCCGCGGTATGGATTGAAGACTTTATTCTCCATATTCATATGGCCCGCGGCGATGACCTTCATGCCATTAAATACCTCCCCCTAAAACTTAAAGGGCCAGCCCGGCACTAGCTGAACAGCCTGCCCAAAAATTCTATTGGCAGCTGGGAGGACTAGGAAGAAGCCTTCCTTGACAACTTCCAAGATACATATGTTCGTCCTCCGGATGCCGATGACTTAAGTCACATAATTCAACAGCCCGGAGAGTCGGCCAGGAAACTCTGGACTAGGTTCTTAAATAAAAAGAACCATATCATCGACTGTCCGGATGCTGAAGACTTGGCGGCCTTCAAACACAGCATCCGGGACAAATGGCTCGCCCGACACCTCGGTCAAGAGAAGCCGAAGTCCATGGCAACCCTTACGGCACTTATGACCCGCTTTTGCGCGGGCGAAAATAGCTGGCTAGCTCGTAGCAAAAACAGGGCAAGCGAACCTGGCACCGTGGAAGCCAAGAATAGCAACGGCAAGCCCCGACGCAACAGACACAAGCGTCGAAACAACGGTGACAATACCGATGACACGGCGGTCAACGCCGGATTCAGCGGCTCCAAGTCCGTCCAGCGGAAGAAGCCGTTCGAAAGGAACAATTCGGGCCCATCCAGCTTGGACTGCATACTCAATCGCCCATGCCAGATACACAACACTCTTGACAAACCAGCCAATCACAACAACAGAGTCTGTTGGGTTTTTAAACAGGCCGGCAAGTTAAATGCATAGAACAAGGAGAAGGGGTCGCAAAGCGAAGACGATGACGAGGAGCCCCGGCCATCGAACACAGGGGGACAGAAGAAGTCCCCCCCTCCCAAGTTAAAACAATAAACATGATATACGCTACCCACATCCCCAAGAGAGAACGCAAGCGCGCGCTCAGGGACGTCTACGCGATGGAGCCAGTCGCCCCAAAATTCAACCCATGGTCTTCCTGCCCGATCACTTTTGATCGCAGGGACCATCCGACCAGTATCCGTCACGAGGGGTCGGCCACACTGGTCCTCGATCCAATAATGGATGGATTTCATCTCACACGAGTCCTCATGGATGGCGGCAGCAACCTCAACCTGCTTTATCAGGATACAGTGCGCAAAATGGGCATCGACCCATCAAGGATCAAGCCCACCAACACCACATTTAAAGGAGTTATACCAGGTGTAGAGGCCCGTTGCTCGGGCTTAATCACATTGGAGGTCGTCTTTGGACCTCCGAACAACTTCCGAAGCGAGGAGTTAATCTTCCATATCGTCCCCTTTCGCAGTGGCTATCACGCACTGCTCGGGCGAACTGCGTTTGCCCGATTCAATGCGGTGCCGCACAATGCTTATCTCAAGCTCAAGATGCCCGGACCACGCGGTGTCATAACATTCAATGGAAATACGGAGCGCTCCCTCCGTACCGAGGAGCACACTGCTGCCCTGGCAACAGAATTACAGAGCGCCCTCCGCAAATATAACCTTAATTCGGCAGCCATACTCCCGGACACTGTCAAACGAGTCCGGACTACCATGCGCCAGGACAGCCAGCTTGTCAAGAGCTCAACTAGCAATTCGGCCTCCATCCCAGACCACACCAAGTGACGGCATTCGTGCCACGCGTACATAACTACACACTCAAAATACCATGGGCACAGACGGAGGCATAACTAGATTGTGATCCACAATAAGGCTCGACCTCCACTGGACACGCATACTTTCACTTTTTCCTTTTTCCCTCCTCAGGTTTCCTTTCCGCAGGTACCTCTCGCCGGCCTCATAATCAGTCCTTTTGAAGAACGGATACACCAAGGTGGCAAGTAGCACAGATGTGTGGGGGAATCTCTAGATGTCCCTCTTGGCGATCACTCTACCTGTCTTCAGGACCCGTACGCAGCTCCTCCTTGGTCTTGGCATGTCAAATAACCACTGTTGCTTCTCGCACTTTTTTGTTCACGTACGCTCTGACGTATTAATTAAAATTATAATGGAAACAATTTGTGGCCCAACATACGTGGCACCTTCTTCTTCCTTATTTTTATTTTTGCTATTTTAATTTGCTTTCGTACACCTTGGTACGCCGTAATCCGCCAGGGGCTTTATTGCGCCCCACACTATGGCAACAAGTCCGGACACTTTTATACTATAGTTCAGCATCCCGAATTTAGCATTATATGCATCGGCTCCGAATCATGTCTTTGGTCAATAGTTGGGTTGCCCGGCTCCTGTGCTTACTACCTTACGTTTCGCTATATCGGCTAGGGTAGTAAAGGGAGAACTACTGCGATTGTGTCCCGGTTTATCTGGATGAGCACCTCAGTGGAGAAAGACGAAAACTGACTGTCATGATACGGCGTGAGCTGGTCAGCTCTTCGGAGGTTTCAAATCTTTAGCAATCTTTCCCGCATTACGCGACGAATCGGTTCTCATCCGATCAGGTGTTTACAACACCCTAGTCTGGACACTAGGGGTTGCGCCTATATTTTCATTTGTCAAACTCCTGTGGCTAAGTGAGGGTAATAAAGACACATAGTCCGATTGCCTGGTTCATTGCGCTAAAGACCTCCTTTAAGGACCAAACTCTTGGATAAAGCATGTTTAGATTCATCCCGAACACCCCCGTACTACCTACGTGGGGGCTGAAGCCGACGACTAGCCAACTCTCAAATTTGATAAAAACGGCCGCGCAGGAGGTAAATTTTTTAACTAAGCAAAATAGCAAAGCATTATATTACATATCAAGCCTTGTTTTTATCATACAGGGAGGGATTACATGACTGTATTCATTCGAAAATTATGTCCTTAGCACATTGCTCCGCCACAATGCGGGATCCCTTCAGAACATCTTCAAAATACCGCTCGGGCGTGCGGTGCTCCTTGCCCGCAGGCGGTCCTTCCGTCGCGAGTTTGACGGCATCCATCTTCACCCATTGTATCTTGACGCGGGCAAAGGCCATCCGCGCACCTTCTATGCAGACCGACCGCTTGATGTCATCTAGCCGCGGGCAGGCATTGACCAGCCACTTCACGAGGCCGAAGTAGCTGTCGGGTGTAGCTTCTGTAGGCCACAGCCGGATTATTAAATCCTTCATGGCTAGTCCGGCCACCCTATGCAGCTCGACCAACTGCTTTAGTTGGTCGCTAAAGGGCACCGGGTGTTCTGGGGCAAGGTATTGTGACTAGAACAACTTCTCCATTGAGCTCCCCTCTTCAGCCCGAAAGAATTCTGCAGCGCCAGAAACACTGCGCGGCAAATCCGCAAACGCCCTTGGAGAACTCCAAATCCGAGTCAGTAAAAGATACCTCGGGCTCACATACTTTCTTTGCATAATGAAATCCTTACTCGCCGCGATCTTCTTGGCCTCCTGGATCTCCCGGAGGGCGCCTTGGGCTTCGGCTCGGGCCTCTTGTGCGCTTTGGTGGACCTTAACGAGTTTGGATTCTTGGTCCACATGTTGACGCTCCAAGGACTCGTATTTCTTCGAAGCATCCTGGAGCTCCTGCTGGACCTCCCTAACCCTGGCCTCATGCTTTTTTCAGACGGCTCGTTCCTTCGCCGCCCTATCCTCGGCCTCGGCCAGCACTTTCTTGAGGGTTTCAACCTCAGACACCGCTCCTACAAATATCACGGCACTACAATCAATATACATCGTTTATTCTTTCCGAACATATAGCAAGTCTCCACATACCTTGCTTGTCCTCCAGCCGCCTTTTCACAAGGCAGAGCTCTTCTTCAGCCCGGTCCAGACTCTGCTTTAGTCCGGAGACCTCAGCGGCATGAGAGGTGGCGGCCAGTAGCGACGCCTGTGTTCATAAGACATATTTAGTTAGTTTCCTGTGAAAATTTCTTGATCCTCTGTCAGGCTTTTCTTTCTGAATACCGGACAGTGTCTCAGGGCTACACTGTCTATGTTGGGACTTTCTCTATTACGTCGCTTACCTCAAAACTTGTCAGCATGCTGCTGCAGCTTCGGTTAGTCTGCTCTTGACAGACTAAACCCTCTCAATCACCGTCCACATAAGGATACGGTGTTCATCCACAATGGAAGCGCCTCGTAGCGCTTCCAACAGATTAGAGGTCACCGGCGAGATAGGCACACCTCCTTCTCTCGAAGGAGGCTGTTCGCCGGATTCCGGAGCCGTATAGGTCTCCGAAACCATATCCGGCTGGGGGCCAAACTGAACATGGCCCCGATCGCCGGTCTCCATGGGGATCTGCCCCCCAGGTGTTCGGCATCCAAGGTTTCACCCTCCATCACCTCCCTGACGGCCTCCTGAACCTCCTCTTGGCTTGGGAAGGTCCTTCAAGACAGCACCTCGGTGTCGCCCTTGTCCTTGGGAGAGTGAGCGGCCGGCGGAGACTCGCTGGCCATCGCCTTCGAATCCAGTGAACCTCCTGATGAGGATCGCAGGGAGCTGTTGTGGGCCGGACTGCAATAGCATGATTAAACATGTTCATACCATGAAGAAGAGAGACCGAGTACATGGACGTATGTGGGTTTCTAGTACTTACGATGCAGCCAGGGGCTTATTTCGGGGGCGTCGCTCCGGGCTGCTGTCAACGTCCCACGTGGAGTTATCCGCAAGGGGGCCCTTCCCCCTCTTGGGCGCCTCCGCCTCCAGATTTGCAGAGGCTGCCCTCTTCTTCCTCCCCCCATCAAGGGGAGAGTTACTTTCTTCCTCCTCCTCATCGTTGTCTTCAGCGGCGGAGGAGTGAGTCTTGTCTTCGGACGACACATCCAAAGCTCCCTTGCGGCGGGGGCCACTCCGGACCCCCTTGGCCTTCTTCTTCGGCACCTGATAGGGCGTCGGGACCAGCATCTTCGCTAGGAGCGGGATTACTGGTTCCTCGGGCAGCGGAGCCGAACATTGAATCTGCTCCGCTTTCTCTGTCCATACCTGAAAAAATAAAAAATAGTAAAGTTTAGATATCCTCCTGGAACAAGCAAGTAGAGGATACACCTTGAGACATGAAAGACTTACCTCACTGGCAGGATGGACAAGATCGTGCCCGCGGTCTGAGTCTATGGCCGGTGGCGTCTCATTGCCCTTAAAGAGCAACTTCCGGGCATCTTCGTGAGTGGTTCCGAAGAGCCTTTCCAAGGTTTGGTGCCTCTTCGGATCGAATTCCCATAAAGGGCAAGTTCGGCTTTGGCATGGGAGGATCCGGAGAACTAGCATCACCTGGATCACGTCGACGAGCTTGATGTTTTTATCCACCATGCTTTGGATGCGCGTCTGCAGTGCAATCAATTCGTCCGACGAAGACCAATTTGGGCCCTTCTCTATCAAGGAGGTGAGCCACATTGGAGCTCCGGACTTGAATTCGGGAGCCATAGCCCAGGTGGCGTCGCGGGGCTCTGTGATATAGAACCACAGTTTCTGCTACTCCTTGATGGTCTCCACAAAAGTACCTTTGGGCCACGTGACATTGGGCAGCTTGCTCACCATGGCACCTGCACACTCCGCGTGCTGGCCATCCACCACCTTCGGGTCCACCTTGAAGATTTTGAGCCACAATCCGAAGTGGGGTTGGATGCGGAGGAAGGCCTCACACACGACAATGAATGTCAAGATGTTGAGGAAAGAGTTCGGAGATAGATCATGGAAATCTAGCCCATAATAGAACATAAGTCCGCGGACAAAAGGGTGGAGAGGAAACCCTAACCCGCGGATGAAGTGGGGGATGAACACCATCCTCTCATTAGGCTTCGGGGTGGGGGCGATTTGCCCCTTGGCTGGAAGCCGGTGGGCGATTTCTTTCGCCAGATACCCGGCCTCCGGAAGCTTGGTGATGTCCTTCTGCTTAACGGAGGAGGCCATCCACTTGCCTTGCCCTCCAGATCCGGACATGGTTGAGTGCTTCCTTGAGGCGGAAAAGATGAGGACTTGGGCGCTAGAGCTCGAGAATGGAAGGGCGGAGAAAGAGAAGGTGTGGGTGAAGAAAGGGAATCCTTATCTCCTTATAAAGACGGTGAATATCAAATGCCTCCCCACTCGCCATGAAACTCGCCTATTCCCTAGGTCGTGCAGGCGGCACCGTTGGATTGCCCATACCCGTTTGATGAGGATCCCGCAATAAGGGGACACGATCTCTGCTTTGACAAGACGTGCTAATAAAACCGCATCTCGAAATACGAAGCGGCAGGCCGAAAAACGGTTCGAAATAATAATCAGGCAGGGATGTGATATCACGTTACAAAAAGTTGTCAGCGTATTTGACTCATGAAAAATTATACTCTCTGCGGTTGTGTGTGGTACTTGGGTTACAGATCCGGATACATTCTTTGCGTCCGAAGACTGTTTTGGAGAAGGGAACCCGCCTTGCAATGCCGAAGACAATCTGTGCGCCGGACACCTCGTCATTGAAGCCTGATTCAGGGGCTACTGAGGGAGTCCTGGACTAAGGGGTCCTCGGGCGTCCGGCCTGTTAGCCATGGGCCGGACTTATGGGCTGTGAAGATACAAAGACCGAAGACTCTACCAGTGTCCAGATGAGACTCTCCTTGGTGTGGAAGGCAAGCTTGGCGACCAAATATGAAGATTCCTTTCGCTATAACCAACTTTATGTAACCCTAGATCCCTCCGGTGTCTATATAAACTGGAGGGCTAGATCCTTAGAGGGGAACGATGATAATCCTAATCAGATAGGCTAGACTTCTAGGGTTTTAGCCATTACGATCCCGTGGTAGATCAACTATTGTAACCCCCATACTCATCAATATTAATCTAGCAGGACGTAGGGTTTTACCTCCATCGAGAGGGCCTGAACCTGCGTAAACATTGTGTTCCCTGTCTCCTGTTACCATCAACCTCAAACGCACAGTTCGGGATCCCCTACCCGAGATCCGCCGGTTTTGACACCGACAACCGCCTACCCGGCCTACTCGATCTCGCGGGCAAGTGGGCCTACCCCACCATCGATCCCCGCCGCACCGGCGTGGAAGCCACGAGTGTCGAAGAAAGGGAAGGGTGAGGCCATGGCTGGTCCTTCCTCCATGATGGCACCTTCGCTGCCAACCTTCACCTGGCCTTCACGCGGATGTTGTCGGCCTTCCTTGAGGCTGATGACGACTTCAACATGTACAATGTCAATGAGCCATACAATGAAACGAATGCAAAGGTAAAAAATTGGTCTTCATTTGTTTAATTTGTACAATTCACAATCATAATTTTACATGGAAATTTGTATTGCTCATTACTTTCGTAATTACGATAATGTAGTCAACATTCATATATGAAGATGATCAATGAGGCAGTAAGCATACATGATATCTCTTTGTCCACTATGTTTGAGGATGACGATGATTTTGCTTCGAAAACAAATAACATGGGGAGCAACTGCTCCATGGAGGAGGATAAAGCGTCGGTCATGGCATGCCATTGTGTACGCACTAATCTGACAACAAGGGCCGATCAAAGCATGAAGCCCTACTGGAAGCACATTGTAGATCACTGTCATCGCAATGTGTTTGTTTCAATTGAGCGCTCCATTAAGTCACTCGATGGTTGATGAGCCTTGATTTAGGAATCTTGCACTCGTTGGGCAGGTTCTGTTACTGATGTAGAACATGTCAAACCTAGTGTAATGACACATGACATGCTACTGAGTATTTGTTGTTCAAAATTTTCTATAAATTGTTTATCCCTGGTTTCTAATGTGAAATTTTAAACATGCAAACTCGGCTACACAAACAACATGTACGAGCATAGGGATCCAAAAAAATAAGTCTTTTTCATGTACCATTATTGGGCATTTCTCCAGATCAATGTGAAGTAAAAAATTAGGGAAAATGGGCATCTTCACCGGAGGAGGAAGGCCAAATCATCGTCAGTTACACAAGTGCACAACAATGAAGATACCAATGATCATGTCGATGAAGTCCTAAATCCTAAACCGACCACTACCCCAAGCTCCCTACAAAAGGGCCACCCGAAAGGAAAGGTGAGAAAGACAAAAATGGAGATGTAATTGTGTTCAAGATTGAGGTGGAAGATATCATAGCAAGCAAAAGTAAGAGGGAATAAAAAAGTGCATGTGAGGAACGCAAGACTTCAATCGAAGAAGAGAAGCCAAATATCTTTGCACACGAAATGCAGACAAAAAATGGAGCAAGAATACAAAAGCATGTTCACTAACCCTGCATGAGTTGAGGTAGCCCAACTACAATATCTTGAGATCATTAAGGTAGTAATTTAAGCACCAAAGATGATAGGAATTGCGGATGCGCTGGAGTGGCAATGGTGATAGAAGTCAGCAGTGATGTTCTATGATTGATTTTCTATTTATGCTTTATGTGTTGATGTCCTTGTTTAGGTGAACCATATGTTGCATGTTTGATCTTCGTGTTTGAACCATTTGTTATGTCCACTTTTAATCATTTACCGGGTTTGTATGTTTCCTTTTGAATGTGAATTTCAAACGGAATTTCATAAATTTGTGGATTTGATATGAGTATCAAGTATGTGTATCAGAAATAACCTCATTCGAATTATTATGATGATAGTATATACATGCACGTGCCATTTGTATGCTTCTTTAATGGGAAATATATAAAAATTGATTTAGGGAAGATATTTACGAGATCTGAGAAAACAACTCACGTGTCAACTTCCACTAAGTTTTATGGACATCTCGTGAAGTGGTTTTACAAGGAGCTTTTTACACGAACTGTTGAAGATGCTCTGATGGAGTAGTATATTTGAGCTGTATTTAAAAGTCATTCTTTTAGGGATAATTAGATTCATGCCCCTAGTTGTGTCCCACTCTGTTGTTTTACCCCCAATTTCCAAAAGTCACCGGTTCTGCCCAAATCACTTCGCTCCTCTTATGCATTTGCGCTTTGACTGTTTGACCTTCACTTTGAAAACTTCATAACTAATTCATACACTACTGCGGGATGCTGCTAACGCGACACTACGATCAGAGACCCTTCGACGAAACTGTGTGTGATGCCATAATCGCAAACGGTGGTGTAAAAAACCGTCAAAAAAGGTGCAAAACATTTGTGATGGAGGATGCATCAAACATGGTTCAGATTTTAATTGTGTGTGCGATTGAGGGCATACAGTTCAGTTCAGTTAACCGTTTGCGATGACAAGAACAAAAGAAACAGGCAGCCAGATGAAGGTGTGTGCGATGTACAACATATGGTTCACTCGGATGAACTATTTGTGATTAGGCAACACAAAAGAAACGGGCAGCCAGATGAAGGTGTGTGCGATATACGGCATGCGGTTCACTCGGATGAACTGTTTGTGTTGAGGCAAGAGAACAGAAACGGTTTAATATAACAAGATGTTTGTGATACGCCACAAACAGGTCTGTAATCAAAAATGTGTGTGAATACCGATAATAACAGAAACGGTTCCCTAGTGTGGTCTGTGTTCATCTGATCATCATCTCCTTCTTGTGTTAGGTTGATATTCCTTCTATACTAAGTTTCCATTAATAGATGGCGTTTTATGAACACGCCACCGTTTCCCGCCATTTCCTCACCTGTTTCCCACCACCTAGCGATATTGCCATAGGCGGCGCGCGACGCACGGAGGCGACAAGTGCATCCTGTAGCACATCCACCTTTTCCAAGCATATCAACCCACCAAAGCGCTGCCTCTGCCATCAACCTCGTCGACGAGAAAAACGAGCAGGCGCCACGGCCCGTCGAGGCCGATGCGCTCCCCGGCAACGCGATGGACAACGCTGTGATGCGCATCATCTCCAGGGTTGAGCAGACCTTTGGCAAATGACGCTTGAGCGCCGCGGATCAAGATAGGCATGTCAGCACCGACAGGCTGCAGCTCACCGCACAACATGATCGATGGCGCGCCGCAGAGCAAGCTAGGCGCGTCCGCGCCGATAGGCTACGGCTCGCCACACGGCGAGACCGTTGGAGCACCGCAGAGCGAGAGGCGCGGCGCGCTTCACAGCAAGAACGGATCCATCGGTGCTTGCCTGCTATCGACACGGCGTTGCAGCTGGGTACACGTCCGGTCAGTACCCCCATTCCTCGCCAGGAGTGGGAAGAGGCCCTCAGCGTCGTACTTGCACCAGAGGCCGGCCATGTCGTACTTGCACCGGACGGCCTCCGCGCCGTTCGCATGGGTGCCGCCGTTCGCCTTGTCCGCGGCCCGCTGGATGCCAACACGCTAGTCCGTAGGCTCGACCGCCTCCTTGGCCCAGGTGTCCACATATACAGAATGGAAAGCATACTAGGTACGTGATGGTACTTAACTACTAGGTACTCATAAATGTCACTGGCCTACGGACTATTCATGGTGGTGCCCACATATACCAAAATAGTTTTAGCTCTTATTTTACTATTTATGGTGGTATCATAAGAGCTAAAACTCGGTGGGCACTTTCCAACACTTTTGTCATGAATGCAAATGGCACTGACCTATAGGTGACGTTTTTCCGAACAATTTGATATCTTATTTGCAATTTTTTATTTAGTATGAATTAGTTATGAAGTTTTCAAAGTGGCGATCAAACGGTCAAAGGGCAAATGAATAAGAGGAGCGAAGTGACTTGGGTAGAACCAGTGACTTTTAAAAATTAGGGGTAAAACAGCCGAGTGGAACACAACTAAGGGCATAAATCTAATTATCCCTTTCTTTTAATATGACTTGTAAAAGAAAAGGCTTCCTTCTTTTCTATGCTTATAGCTATATCTAGCTTAAGATATAGTAGTACTCTCTTTCCTCATTACATATGTTTTCACATTAGATTTTTATTTTGACAATATATTTTAGATATAGTACACTTTGGAGCACTGGGAAAGCCCTTGTATTTACTATGATACGGGTTACAGCTCGATCCTCTAACCAATCAAGAATATACCTTTTAGGCATGTATGGCTTTTATACTATGTATATATATTGTGTAGAAATACTTAGTACTAAAATGCCTTAGATTCCAGGCTCATGGAACCTGGATTTTTGAAAAAAAATCATAATTCATGTTCTGAGGTTAAAAGAACTCTAGGGTTTGTTACACACATACTCCCTTTGTTTATTTTTACTCCGTGTATAAGATGATTTAAAGTCAAACTTCACAAAGTTTGACCAAATTTATATTAAAATATATCAATATCTACAATACCAAAGTTATATAGTATGAAAATTAACACCATGATGCATCTAATGATATTGATTTTGTATTTTGGATGTTGATATTTTTTTCTACATAGTTGGTCAAACTTTATATAGTTTGACTTTTTATAAATTTTATATGCAGACTAAAAAGAAATAAAGGGAGTAAATAGAGATATATACCACATTTCTGTAAATTTTGACGATGAAATATGATTTATGTTAGCTATCAAGAAGGATAAAAATCGTGTATTCTAGCACATGTACTATAAATTACAAAAGTCCATTATTATTACTATTATTTTGGTCAAGCTCACACCAACAAAAATTTCATCATGAAAATTTACAGGAACGTAGCATACGTATCTGTGTACATGTGTATTTTTGCCAGAATTTCAAACATAAAATCTCCTTTTTAATTTTTTTCCTAAGGACTCCATGAAGTTCGGGAGCAGGAGATCCTATCTCTACGTAGTAGGACTACCCATTGTCCTGGGTATTATTTCAACCTAATCAATCATTTTTTGTTGATTACAATTTGTCAAAGATAAAGAAGTTTTATTATGAATATGTGCTTCTAGTCCTAGGCTCACAGGCACATGGTATGAACAGTAAAATCCAAAAAAATAGAAGAAATTCAAAAGGTTTTGAGTTTTTTTGGAGAATAAACATTGCTTAGCTTTTGGCGCGAGTGCAAATTTTTGTGATGAAATAGCATTCATGGATGTGTGGCAAAAATAATCAGTGCCCCAAAATACTTTCAAAAATCAGTGCTCCGCGAATGTTATTTCATCACGAAATTTCACACCCATGTTAAGCACTCCTCAATGTTTTTCTGACAAAAATAAATATTTTTTAAAGAAAGTACCCTTTTTGTATTTTTACTGTTCATCCAGGTGCATTAAAGCATAGTTTATTTTGGAGCGGATGTGGTAGTGTAACTCCGAGATGTAGCTAGCTCAATGATCTAAAATATGCATATCTGTCAAACGGCCACCATGTGGGCATTACAAACTGAACAGGAGGACCTTTGGTTTTGGGACCATATACATTTTCTGAAATGCCAACAAAGAAACAAGCTTGCAATTTTTGAATCCACACATGTCGTCATCGTTTGCCGGTCCTGGAATATTCCCGTTCTGATGAAATCCATTGTACTCCTAGTAATAATCAATTCCCTGCCATGATTTACCCTCTTCTGGCTTAGCTAATTTGTTTGCTTCACCAGGCATGTGATGCCACATTGAATTCCCAGGCCCGCCAGTACAAGAAAAGGACGTGGTCACTTATCTGCACATGGCCATGCATATGTGCTGAGCAAGACTCTCACAGTGTTTAATTAAGTTGTCAGTCTGGACCTCACTTAACTTAGGATCCCCAGAGCTCAACACATCTATGTTTAGCCAGAGCTTGCCAGAGAACAAATCAAGTTGGTGTTTAATTAATTTTCTCCTTATGCAAATCTATAGAATGTTGGTTATGATCGGGTGATGTGAATGTGCTAACCAACGGTCGCCCATGGCATTCCATCACCATCATCTTCATCACCCACCACATCTCACTACCTGCTGTTTGTTTGGGGTTAGGATCCTCTGCCACGCACATCATTCGGTTGATTGCCTGTCGCCCAATTGGATATGGAGGGCTGGGATTAGATGAGAGCTAAAAATGAAGGGAAAATGTTATGGGCACACGCAAGGACTTGTTCCGATGTCGTTACCACGGATATCCCATTTCTGACTGGACATGTAGTTGCTTATTCGAAAGGCAAACCTGGAACTTTTGAGTTGTGCTGTTTTTTTTTTTTTTTTTTTTTGCGCATGAGTTGTGCTGTTTCTAGGTCTCCTTCGTCACCAGCTCCATGCACCAACACATTTCTCCTTTTTTATGATGCAGTTTGTCATCACTGACATATTCATTTACCGAAAAAGGCTCCCGTCCGCTTTATTTTATATATAAAGCAACACAATCAAACCGATGCAGCATGCTGATAAGGAGATCCTCTTACAAAGCATATATCAAAGAAAAATAATAATATAGGAGAACCCACACCCTACCACAAAAGCAACCTAGACTACCGACGAGGAAGACTAGCCGCCAAGGGAAATCACCGGATCTCTTTCCACCGCTCACACCAAGCTGTTGCCCAGGAGGGCCTCTTGACGTCCCTCTTTGAACCGTTGAGCCCAAACCTGCCAGCAGATAACAAGGACAGTAGGGCGCCAACAAGGTCCCATGTATAAGATAAGGGGGCGAGTGTAGCTCCCCGCGCCAGAGCCGAGGAAGCTTCAAGCCAGGATCCAAAAATGTCCGCCGATGACGACGCGGTGCACCTAAGGAAACCTAGGCTCCACGACGAAGTCCTCAGGAGAAAGACTAAGCAACGCATCGCAGCCATCGAGACCGAGGGTAGGTCAAGGGTTTTCACCTGGAGCCATGACTTGGCGAGAAGGACCACAACGGCACCCCCAAGAGGGATGCGACACCCACGAGCATCAGCATTGTTAGCGCCGGAGCACAAGGTTTGCCTGGGCCCTCTCACCCGCGCCACTCGAGGAACCAAGAGCACCAATCCACCCCGAGGAAAAAAAGGCCACCACCAAACATGACCTCCAAAACATGATCTAGGAACCGCCACCGCCGAGACCAGCATTACCGAGTGCTACATCCTTCGCCGCCCACATGACCAAAAGATGCAACCATCATCGCCGCCAAGACGCGTGCTGAAAAGCCAATCCGACATACCACCACCCGAGGTCAGCGTCCCGACTTCCAAGTTCCCAACCTCGACCCCGCACACCAACTCCAAACCCCGAACACCTCACTCACCGGCAAATGAGACGGAAAGGCTCCTCCCTTCCAGTACCACGTCATACCATGGACGAAGGCGCACACCACGCCGGTGCCACTACCGTCTGCGGCGGCGGCCAGCGAACCCAAATCGGTCAACATATACCAGATCTGGACGGGGGCAACCATCCCTGTCTTTCCCTACCACGCAACGACGAGTACAAGTGACCACCTCGGCGGCATCCCGACCGCTGCATGAGGAGGAGGCAACCGCTGGCCCCTGGCTACGGCCACAACTTCCCAGGAAGATGACACCCCACATGGCAAGGGATCCAAAATGATGCACCACCTGGCCCCATCGGCCGATGAGGATGCAACCGGTCATCGGGACTTTCGGATCTGGAGCCCAGCCAATGGGCTTCGTGCAGGAAGTCGAGGAAGGAGGATCCGAAGACGGAAAGGGGGGACGAACATCACCGTCTCCACGCAGCCATTGCCCAACCACGCCACCAGTGCCATGCCCTACGCCAAAGCGAGGCGTCACTACCTAGACGTCACGCCCACACCGTAGTAGACCAGGCGAGGAGAAAAAGGATCCCCGCCGCCACACCTTGGTGGCAGCAAGGGGAACGGGGAGAAGGGAGAGGACGAGGTGGCAGCGCCTAGGGTTTTGCCCGGTCTCTTGCATGAGAGATAGGGACAAAACGGTGTTGTTGGTTTGAGAGTCTGTGAACCACTGATATATTTATTTCATGGAAGATTAATTAAACTCAAATAAGTGAGAAAATTATATGGGCAAAGAATAGCTCAAGGTGGACACATCAAGCCTTGTTATGTATGCGAACCAACCAGTGGTTGGATGGTTAGGTGGGCAGTGATATCCCCGGCCCACCAGGATTTAAGAAGACGTTTCGGCCGACTGCGAGGCACCGACGTGACTTCGTAAAATCTCAAGATGGTATGTCGGCTCAGTCTCTCGGAGATACTCATAGGGGTAGGGTGTGTGCGCGTTCATAGAGGTGAGTGTATACGCGTATAAATGAGCGCTTGAGTATGTAGTGTTAAAGGGGAAAAAAGCCCATTTTGTACCATACTTCCCGCAATTTTGGAAACATCAACTATTGGAATCATATCTGACAACGAAATCCAGACTTACTTTTATACTAAAAACTTGTGGATGCGAACCCACGGTAAGTCTAAAGATGATGGTAGAAGCATTTTACATTTTGAAACAATTGCCTACTTTGAATAGTATACAAAACTGATGCATGAAATTCAATAAACTAATACGAGTAGCTTTCAAACAGCCCCATGTATTATTATTATTATTGTTATTGTTATTTTTATTATTATTGGGGTTTTACGGAAATTTTCGCATTAAAATAATAATAAGTAAAATACAAGGTATGACAAGCCACACGGTACGGTAGGAGTAGAAAGGAATCGCAGGGCAGTCAGGGACGTAGGCAAAACCATCATATTTTGCAAGGGAAGCAAGCAACCTCAAGTCACATAATTATGATGGGAAAGTATTCCCTCACATTCACAGCAAACTCCAAAGTCTGTAGCCCCTGGATATCATCAGCTAGTGGGCTACCGGGTAAAAAAGTGGGCGCATCAGGATTGAAGCTGCAATCCGCCTAGGATTTTGTGTCATGCAAAAGTGGGACCCATCTCACATGCCCCATGCACATGACAACCACTTGTCTCCTACCTCCTCTTGCATCTCACCATTGCCATTCCATTTCATTCATTTACCCCACCCCGGCACCCCCTTGTGACTTCTCCCTTTCACCACCACAGTTTTTTGGCAGAGCGACTGTTCTTCCGGGTCCTAGATGTTTAGAGCCAGGCACCAGCACACAGCCAAGGAGATGGAGAGAATTACTATACTATAATAACAGTTTTTACATAAGTTCGGTACAAGGCAAAAAGAAAAATCTACATAAGATGAAAACATCCATCAACTGACAAGGAAGTCCAGACTTACTTTATACCAGACGGTAAAAACATAAAAGGTTCAAAAAAAAGGAAAACCTGACCGCAAAAAAGCCTGGTACTTTCTTCAAGCTGCTGCCATTTGCTTTGCTCGAGGGCATTTTTGCTGCCATGGCACCCCTCAACTCATGCAGTCCCTTCTCCCCTTCTTATTTGTTTTCCACTCTAGACCACCAAGGTTCTAACCTTTTTTACATGACGGAGCAGGCGTTCGGGTTCTCGTCGCTGAAGATCTGCGGCGGGTACGGCGGGTAGGCCGGCGGCGGAGGGTAGGCGGCGTACCCCGGCCTCGGCGGGTAGTACCCTCCCGGGAACGCGAACTGCGGGTAGTGCATGTAGAGGTTGGCTGCGGCGATGGCGCCGGGGTCTTTCTCCTTCTCCTTCTCCTCGCCGCCGGCGCCGCCATCCTCCTTGTCTTTCTCCTCTTTCTTCTCGTCTGCAGCGCCATCCTTGTCGTCCTTCTTCTCCTCCTTGTCGTCCTTCTTCTCTTCGCCGCCTTCGGCTGCCTTCTTCTCATCCTTGGCGTCGCCTTCGCCGGCCTTCTCGGCCGGGGCAACCGGCTCGGACTTGATAATGGCCGCATGCCTGCCGGTGCGCTTGTGCACGTACTCAGCCAGCTTGACCTCCTCAAACACGCCCTTCACCGTCACTTCAGACGCCTTCAGGTCTGGGTCTGCAGATTGCACTCCTGCATAATTTCGAACCAAAATCTTCAGCAATACTACTACATAACAAAGTATCACCGAGCTCGAGGATGATCTATCTAGCGTGATTTCAGGCAGAAAAAAATTCTTATACGATCCAGATTAATCTTGTCACAATATATAGCCAGACAGGTAGGTGAAGGAGTGAATCTTATCTGCACACAGTTGTGCATCTTTTGCAAGAAAAGGAGCTACACGTACAAGGCCCACATTTTGGCTTTGTTTCAGCCATCGACCTAAAGAGGAATCCCTCTTTTTTTCATCATTGCATCAGAGGAAAGATTTGTTTGACCTTTGCTGAATCACTAGGTAGATTCTAAACATGACACATAGTAGTAAACTAATTCTAGGAGGAGAGTGAAAATAAATACTAATAAGAGAAAGGCCATAGCTGTTTCTGTCCTGATGAAAATGACGCGAGAGAGAAATGAAAAAAGGACAGGCAATCCCGCAGCGGCCCATTACGCACCTTTCATCTTTTCGATCCTCTTCTTTATCGCCTGCGCGCAGGCCTCGCAGTGCATGTGCACCTTCAGCACCACGGAGATCACCGTTGGCTTCAAAAACAAACATCATTCAGTCAGTTTTGCCAAATCTGAAGTAAAACTGAAATTACCATACAAACTAGTAGGAGTACTGCATTGCGTGCATTCGTTAAGGTCCTTCACCTCCTTCTTCTCTTCAGGTTTCGGCGGCTCAGGTTCCTCCTTCTTCTCCTCTTCCTTCTTCTCCTCCGGAGGCGGCGGTAACGGCGAGAGGAGCTCCACCTTGCGGCCCGTCTTCTTCTGAACACGCTCCACCACCTTCATCGGGTCGGCGGCAGCCTTCTTTCCCTTCACAACCACCTTGTGTGCCTTGGAGTCGGCAATGACGTCCTCTACCCCTGAATCCACACAAAAAGGTTTTCAGATGCGGTACTAGGTAGAACAGAGAATGGATCTTTGAGCCAAAGAAACTTTAATTTTCCCTTGATAGCAACTAGTAGTGCATGGAGAATATGCAGAGATGCTTGGAACATTTTGAGCAGTATTTGGAGATGATTGGTGAATCAGCTTAACTTTTAAGGACATGTGGCCTCAAGGGCATTGTATACTCAAGGTTGTCATTCTCTTGGAATGTACTCCAACCTTTTGGAGTGAAAGGTCATTCCCATCACAATTAATCAACCACCAGACTCATGTGCGGCTCATGAGAAAGGAGGATCTTATTAATTTTATTTTATTTTTTAGACAAGAGGATCTTATTAATTAGGTGAATCTGTTTATTTAAAAGCTTAGCCCACCTACTGACCTAGTCCACTATGAATTGCACACGGAACAACCTTACAATATCACTTAATTGGACATCAGAACAGCACAGAGAAAAACACAAAATCTGGACCCTTTTTTTAATAAGGACATAAGGAGGAACACTAAAAAAAGATTGGAGGAAGCCAACCACATCATCATGTCTCTTAAATCTGATGAACAAACAAACAGATTCACTTTTAGCTTGCTTCCCATAACCGCAAGGAGAACACAAGTCTACCACTAACCATGATGATTCGTGAATCAAGTGCACTAAGCACGCACTCCCTAAGAACACTCGCCAAGAAAATGTCGAACGAACTCGGTAAAAGTGTTCCTGTACTAAGGAAATAAAATCCACGTGACAGCGTACTACTAGTTCAAAACGAAACGAAAACGAAAAGATTTACTCTGACGGCGAATCCTGATGCAGCAAAGCGAAGCAAAGCAGAGGAAATTAGAGAGCAGGGATTAATTAGAATAGATGAGGCGCATTACCATCGAATCTCTTGAGGATCTTCTTGACCTTCCTGGCGCAGCCCTCGCAGTGCATGTAGACGCGCATCACGACCTCCTCCGGCGGCGGCGGCGGCGGCGGGGGCGCCGCCTCCTCCTCCTTGGGCTTCTCCCCCTCCCCCTCCCCCTCCTTGGGCTTGTCGTCCTTGGGCTTCTCCTCCTCCCCCTCCTTGGGCTTCTCCTCCTTCTTCGCCTCCTCCTCCTTGGGCTTCTCCTCCTCCTTGGGCTTCTTCTCCTCCTGCGAACCAAAACACCACACCACGACGGGGGCGTCGGTCAGTCAGTCAAGATTCAACCCGCCTCACCGCCGCCGCCGCCGCCGCCGAGGAATGCAGTAGCAGGCAAGCAAGCAATCAAGCGTCCTTCCTTACCTCACCCATGGCGCGCGTCCCTCCTGTCCTCTGCCCCTTCTCTGGTGGCGTTGGGTGGTGGTGGTGGCTCTCTGCGGCTCCCTGTGGGTGTGTCGCTCGCTACAAGACTGGCAGTGGGGTGGAGGGGGTGGCCTCACTCACTCGCCTTAAGTAGCGGGTGGGCGCCGCGAGGGAGGGGCTGCGATGGCGAGATCCGCATGGAAATGATTTGGCATCTCTATCCCCGGGATTTCTTTTCTTCTCGTTTTGGTGCTGCTTCCTTGCTTTTTCTCGCTCACTCCATCTCTGTTTTTTTTCCCGGAGCACATTGTATTTGGGTGCCAGGAGGTATACGAACATTCTGGTACACCAGGTGACGTGTCGCACCGGCTGCACGGGCGTCGGATCCGCATGAATGCATGAATTACGGACGGCCGAGATCTGTAGTTAGTATAGTACCAGAAAGATTGTGATTTTTTTCTTTGATTTGATGGCTCTATCATTTTACTGTTTTGCCTCAAGGTTAGTGCAGCATCCATGCATCGAATGCCACGAAACTAGAGGCGAGGAGCCTACCTTGCACGGTTTCAAGGCCTCGCCTCGTGTGGCCGTGCGCCCGTCTCAAAGCGGCTTTCATTTTCTTTTTCTTTTTTTTTCTTTGGGGTTCTTGATTAAGGGCTAACCAACTAGTATGAATCAGCAGAAGTTTATTCTCAAAGAACAAATTTTACATTCACAAAATAAAAAAATTCTACAAAAGCATCCAAGCTTTTTTTTTTCAGTTACTAATCAGCATTTAGAACTATTTATTTTTCCAGCTCAGAGACAGAAGAGCATGGCTCGTGCATGCACAGACACTTGTCACCTGACTTGGAGGTCTGAACCGCACTATTTTTTTTCAAAATCAAAAAATGTTTATTCTCAAGAAAACGAAATCCGCAAAAAATTCCAAGCCATTTTTCAGTTACTAATCGGCATTTAGAGCCATTAATTTTTTTTCTCCAGCTCAGAGACAGGAGAGCATGGCTCGTGCATGTACAAACACTTGTCACCTGACTTGGAGCTTTGAGCCATAGTTTTTTTTCCTGCTTTTCTTCTCATTTTGTCACCGGTATTAGCATCGCAACAAAAAGTTGCTAGTCTTTTTGTAGAAAGGAGAAATATACATTGAAGAGTATAAGGAAGGGTTTCTTTTGTGACCCGAAAACTTGTGAGGCTTTCCAAAACAACTTTTCTAGAAGAAATACACGAACAAGTGTGGTTGCTATGGATGACACGTATTTTCGCATAAAGGCTATGAGATCCTACCTCATAGAAAGGTGATTCTTTTCGTATTATTCATAGTGGAAACATTTGTTTTAATAGAAGGGTACCTTCATGAGTAAGTTAATGTGTTTCCCTTGATAGGAATGAATTGATAGTGGCCTGTCAGTGAGAATCAAACAATAAATTTGAAGATATTCTACCACTCCTGTCATAAATCAAATTAATCGTAGTAAATTAATTTTCCAAACCTTTTTCAATCACTACTCCGAACCAATTATTTTGTGAGCTCAGAGACAAAAGAGCATGTTTACGTGCACGCACAAACACTTGTCACCTGACTTAGAGTTTTGAACTGAACTTGTTCTTTTATTCCTGCTTTTCTTCCCTTTTTGTATGTATGTATTAGGAGCGTAACAAAAAGATGATGACACTAGACTCTTTTCATATAAAAAGGAGAAATATATATTGAAGAGTGTAAGGAAGAGTTTTGTTTGTGATCGAGAAACTTGTGAGGCTATCCAGAACAACTTTTCTAGAAGAAATACACGAACACGCGTGGTTTTTGTTGATGACGTGTACAACGACGAGACCCTAGTTCAGAGAAAAGGTTGCTTATTTTTGTGTTAGTCTCATGGTGGAAACATTTCAATTTAATACTAGTAGGTTAATGCATTCCCCTTTGACATGAATGAATTTAGGGCGGCCCGTTGGTTGGAAACTTGGAATCCAACAATAACTTTGAAGTTGCTCCAGCGCCCCGCCGTAAATGGAAATATTTTAGAAGGAAAGGATCACGTCCCAGGCTCCATATTGATAAATTAAACCAAGATTCAGAACAAACAAGTTTCCCCTAAAATGAGGGTAAATGTGCAAAAATAAACTACATTTTTTCCAGTTGGATGCTCACGGAGCAATCAAGTAGCAACTAAGAGGAAGAGAAACTAAGGGAAATACAGTTCATTACAGATCTTTTTCCATTCCTTAACAGCACCGGGGTTGAGGGGGTTGGATAGCTTCAGTTGGCAAACATGTCGACCTCACAGAAAGCCCTCCTGGACTTCACCGGCGGAGCTGTTGCAGGCTGTGGAGACCACCTAGGGTCCAGCACCGAGGTTGGGCTGATCAGCACACTTCCTGCAACCATCTTGCAAGGAGTAGGGGGATTCATGGTCCACTTGTTCTGCATTCGTGATCTTCAATTTGTACAAACTCAACCACTTTTGATGGCCAACGAAGTCTTCATTTTCACCCCCGAGAAGGTTGAGAAGTCCTCCAAACTTTTATTCCCTTGATCTGTGGACAAGATCGCCCAAATCTTGACTAGCTTGTGAATCTTCCCAATAACTTGTTTTACAGAAGTCCATGTGGTATTGTTAAATATCATGGAATTCAATTTTCCACAAACACCACAGTGCAGCTGCACATGCTACATTAAGGGAAGATTTCTGCTTGTTAGATAGCCAAAACCTGGCAATGGGCATGCAATCAAACCCCAAATTTATGTTGAAATGCTCCCAAAAAATTGCCCCCACATATCTAGCTACTACACAATCAAAAAACAAGTGTTGGACAGATTCAGTTTCAAAGAAGAACACACAATCTAGAGGTTTGATGATATGCCTTTTCCTAAGGTTGTCTCTAGTCATTATTTTTGTCGGGGAACGTAGCATGCAATTTCAAAAATTCCTACGATCACGCAACATCTATCTAGGAGATGCATGGCAACAAGAGGGGGAGAGTGTGTCCACGTACCCTCGTAGACCGAAAGCGGGAGCGTTAGGTTAACGCGGTTGATGTAGTCGAACGTATTCATGATCCAACCGATCAAGTACCGAACATACGGCACCTCCGAGTTAGCACACGTTCAGTTCGATGACGTCCCTCGAACTCTTGATCCAGCAAAGTGTCGAGGAAGAGTTTCATCAGCACGACGACATGGTGACAGTGATGGTGATGTGATCCGCGCAAGGCTTCGCCTAAGCATTACGTGAATATGACCGAAGGAACAAACCGTGGAGGGAGACGCCGCACACGGCTTGGAACAATTGGTGTGTCTTCAAGGGGTGCCCTGCCCACGTATATAAAGGAAGGAGAGGGAGGAGGCTGGCCCTAGGAGGCGCGCCAAGTGGGAGGGAGTCCTACTAGGACTCCCAGTCCTAGTAGGATTCGCCCCCCTCTTATTCCTTCTCATGGAGGGGGAAGGAGAGGGAGGAGGAGAAAGAAAGGGGGCGCCGCCCCCTCCCCTAGTCCAATTCGGACCCCCATGGGGGGGTGCGGCCACCCCTTGTGGGCTGCCTCCTCTCTCCCCTATGGCCCATAGTGGCACATTACTTTCCCCGGGGGGTTCGGTAACCTCCCGGTACTCCGAAAAATACCCAAAACGATCTGGAACCGTTCCGGTGTCCGAATACTATCGTCCAATATATCAATCTTTACCTCTCGACCATTTCGAGACTCCTCGTCATGTCCGTGATCTCATCCGGGACTCCAAACAATCTTCGGTCACCAAAACACATAACTCATAATACAAATCGTCATCGAACGTTAAGCGTGCGGACCCTACGGGTTCAAGAACTATGTAGAAATGACCGAGACATATCTCTGGTCAATAACCAATAGCAGAACCTGGATGCTCATATGGGTTCCTACATATTCTACGAAGATCTTTATCGGTCAAACCGGAATAACAACATACGTTATTCCCTTTGTCATCGGTATGTTACTTGCCCGAGATTCAATCGTCGGTATCCTCGTACCTAGTTCAATCTCGTTACGGGCAAGTCTCTTTACTCATTCCGTAATGCATTATCCCGCAACTAACTCATTAGTCACATTTCTTGCAAGGCTTATCGTGATGTACATTGCCGAGAGGGCCCAGAGATACCTCTTCGATACTCGGAGTGACAAGTCCTAATCTCGATCTATACCAACCCAACAAACACCTTCGGAGACACCTGTAGAGCATCTTCATAATCACCCAGTTACGTTGTGACGTTTGATAGCACATAAGGTGTCCGGTATTTGGGAGTTGCATAATCGCATAGTCAAAGGAATAGGTATAAGTCATGGTGAAAGCAATAGCAATAAAACTTAACGATCATTATGCTAAGCTAACGGATGGGTCTTGTCCATCACATCATTCTCTAATGATGTGATCCCGTTCATCAAATGACAACACGTATCTATGGTCAGGAAACTTAACCATCTTTGATTAACGAGCTAGTCAAGTAGAGGCATACCAGGGACACTTTGTTTTGTCTATGTATTCACACATGTATCAAGTTTCTGATTAATACAATTCTAGCATGATTAATAAACTTTTATCATGATATAAGGAAATATAAATAACAACTTTATTATTGCCTCTAGGGCATATTTCCTTCAGTCTCCCACTTGCACTAGAGTCAATAATCTAGATTACATTGTAATGATTCTAACACCCATGGAGTCTTCGTGCTGATCATGTTTTGCTCGTGGAAGAGACTTAGTCAAAGGGTCTGCAACATTCAGATTTGTATGTATTTTGCAAATCTCTGTCTCCCTCCTTGACTTGATCGCGGATAGAGTTAAAGCGTCTCTTGATGTGTTTGGTTCTCTTGTGAAATATAGATTCCTTCGCTAAGGCAATTGCTCCAGTATTATCAAAAAAGATTTTCATTTGACCCGATGCACTAGGTATTACACATAGATCGGATATGAACTCCTTCATTTGCTGCTTCCAAAGCAGCTATGTACTCCGCTTCACACGTAGATCCCGCCACGACGCTCTTCTTGGAACTGCACCAACCGACAGCTCCACCATTCAATATAAATACATATCCAGTTTGCGAATTAGAGTCATCCGGATTAGTGTCAAAACTAGCATCGACGTAACTATTTACGACAAGCTCTTTGTCACCTCCATAAATGAGAAACATATCCTTAGCCCTTTTCAGGTATTTCAGGATGTTCTTGACCGTTGTCTAGTGACCCACTCCTGGATTACTTTGGTACCTCCCTACTAAACTTATAGTAAGGCACGCATCAGGTCTAGTACACAGCATTGCATACATGATAGTACCTATGGCTGAGGCATAGGGAATGACTTTCATTTTCTCTCTATCTTCTGCAGTGGTTGGGCATTGAGTCTGACTCAACTTCACACCTTGTAACACAGGTAAGAACCCTTGCTTTGACTGATCCATTTTGAACTTCTTCAAAACTTTATCAAGGTATGTGCTTTGTGAAAGTCCAGTTAAGCGTCTTGATCTATCTCTATAGATCTTGATGCCCAATATATAAGCAGCTTCACCGAGGTCTTTCATTGAAAAATTCTTATTCAAGTATCCTTTTATGCTATCCAGAAATTTTGTATTATTTCCAATCAACAATATGTCATCCACATATAATATTAGAAATGCTACAGAGCTCCCACTCACTTTCTTGTAAATACAGGCTTCTCCAAAAGTCTGTATAAAACCATATGCTTTGATCACACTATCAAAGCGTATATTCCAACTCCGAGAGGCTTGCACCAGTACATTAATGGATCGCTGGAGCTTGCACACTTTGTTAGCACCTTTAGGATCAACAAAACCTTCTGGTTGCATCATATACAAATCTTCTTTAAGAAATCCATTAAGGAATGCAGTTTTGACGTCCATTTGCCAAATTTTATAATTATAAAATGTGGCAATTGCTAACATGATTCGGACAGACTTAAGCATCGCTGCGGGTGAGAAGGTCTCATCGTAGTCAACTCCTTGAACTTGTCGAAAACTTTTCGCAACAAGTCGAGCTTTGAAGACAGTAACATTACCATCAGCGTCAATCTTCTTCTTGAAGATCCATTTATTCTCTATGGCTTGCCAATCATCAGGCAAGTCAACCAAAGTCCATACTTTGTTCTCATACATGGACCCCATCTCAGATTTCATGGCCTCAAGCCATTTTGCGGAATCTGGGCTCATCATTGCTTCCTCATAGTTCATAGGTTTGTCATGGTCTAGTAACATGACTTCCAAAACAGGATTACTGTACCACTCTAGTGTGGAACGTACTCTGGTTGACCTACGAGGTTCGGTAGTAACTTGATATGAAGTTTCATGATCATCATCATTAACTTCCTCACTAATTGGAACTGATTTCTGTGATGAACTACTTTCCATATCGAGAGAAGGTACAATTACCTCATCAAGTTCTACTTTCCTCCCACTCATTTCTTTCAAGAGAAACTCCTTCTCTAGAAAGGATCCATTCTTAGCAACGAATATATTGCCTTCGGATCTATGATAGAAGGTGTACCCAACAGTTTCTTTTGAGTATCCTATAAAGACGCATTTCTCTGATTTGGGTTCGAGCTTATCAGGCTGAAGTTTTTTCACATAAGCATCGCAACCCCAAACTTTAAGAAACGACAGCTTAGGTTTCTTGCTAAACCACGGTTCATATGGTGTCGTCTCAACGGATTTAGATGGTGCCCTATTTAACATGAATGCAGCCGTCTCTAAAGCATAACCCCAAAACGATAGTGGTAAATCGGTAAAAGACATCATAGATCGCACCATATCTAATAAAGTACGATTACGACGTTCGGACACACCATTACGTTGTGGTGTTCCAGATGGCGGAAGTTGCGAAACTATTCCACATTGTTTCAAATGAAGACCAAATTCGTAACTCAACTATTCACCTCCGCGATCAGATTGTAAAAACTTTATTTTCTTGTTATGATGATTTTCCACTTCACTCTTAAATTCTTTGAACTTTTCAAATGTTTTAGACTTATGTTTCATTAAGTAGATATACCCATATCTGCTCAAATCATCTGTGAAGGTCAGAAAATAACGACACCCGTCGCGAGCCTCAACACTCATGGGACCGCATATATCAGTATGTATTATTTCCAATAAGTCAGTGGCTCGCTCCATTGTTCTGGAGAACGGAGTCTTAGTCATCTTGCCCATGAGTCATGGTTCGCAAGCATCAAGTGATTCTAAAAGCCCATCAGCATGGAGTTTCTTCATGCGCTTTACACCAATATGACCTAAACGGCACTGCCACAAATATGTTGCACTATCATTATTAACTTTGCATCTTTTGGCATCAATATTATGATTATGTGTATCACTACAATCGAGATTCAACAAAGATAGACCACTCATCAAGGGTGCATGACCATAAAAGATATTACTCATATAAATAGAACAACCATTATTCTCCGATTTAAATGAATAACCGTCTCGCATCAAACAAGATCCTGATATAATGTTCATGCTCAACGCTGGCACCAAATAACAATTATTCAGGTCTAAAACTAATCCGGAAGGTAGATGTGGAGGTAGTGTGCCGACGGCGATCACATCGACCTTGGGACCATTTCCGACGCGCATCGTCACCTCATCCTTAGCCAATATTCATTTAATCTGTAGCCCCTGTTTCGAGTTGCAAATATGAGCAACTGAACCGGTATCAAATACCCAGGCTACTACAAGCATTAGTAAGGTACACATCAATAACATGTATATCAAATATACCTTTCAATTTGCCATCCTTCTTATCCGCCAAATACTTGGGGCACTTCTGCTTCCAGTGACCAGTCCCTTTGCAGTAGAAGCACTCAGTTTCAGGCTTAGGTCCAGACTTGGGCTTCTTCCCGGGAGCAACAACTTGCTTGCTATTCTTCTTGAAGTTCCCCTTCTCCCCTTTGCCCTTTTTTCTTGAAACTAGTGGTTTTGTTAGCCATCAACACTTGATGCTCCTTCTTGATTTCTACCTCCGCAGCCTTGAGCATTGCGAAGAGCTTGGGAATAGTCTTTTGCAACCCTTGCATATTATAGTTCATCACGAAGCCTTTATAGCTTGGTGGTAGTGATTGAAGAACTTTGTCAATGACACTATCATCCGGAAGATTAACTCCCAGCTGAGTCAAGTGGTTATGGTACCCAGACGTTCTGAGTATGTGTCCACTGACAGAACTATTCTCCTCCATCTTGCAGCTATAGAACTTGTTGAAGACTTCATATCTCGCAAATCGAGCATTTGCTTGAAATATGAACTTCAACTCTTGGAACATCTCATATGCTCCATGACATTCAAAACGTCTTTGAAGTCCCGATTCTAAGCCGTAGAGCATGGCGCACTGAACTATCGAGTAGTCAGCAGATTTAGCTTGCCAGATGTTCATAACGTCCGGAGTTGTTCCTGCAGCAGGCCTTGCACCTAGTGGTGCTTCAAGGATGTAATTCTTTTGTGCAGCAAAGAGGATAATCCTTGAGTTACGGACCCAGTTTGTGTAGTTTATACCATCTTCTTTCAACATAGCTTTCTCTAGGAACACATTAAAATTCAAGGGAATGGTATCACGGGCCATTGATCTACAACATAGATATGCAAAAACTATCAGGACTAAGTTCATGATAAATTTAAGTTCAATTAATCATATTACTTAAGAACTCCCACTTAGATAGACATCCCTCGAGTCGTTTAAATGATCATGTGATCCATATCAACTAAACCATGTCCGATCATCACGTGAGATGGAGTAGTTTTCAATGGTGAACATCTCTATGTTGATCATATCTACTATATGATTCATGTTCGACCTTTCGGTCTCAGTGTTCCGAGGCCATGTCTGTACATGCTAGGCTCGTCAAGTTTAACCCGAGTATTCCGCACGTGCAAAATTATCTTGCACCCGTTGTATGTGAACGTGGAGCTTATCACACCCGATCATCACATGGTGTCTCGGCACGATGAACTGTCGCAATGGTGCATACTCAGGGAGAACACTTATACCTTGAAATTTAGTGAGGGGTCATATTATAATGCTACAGTCGTACTAAGCAAAATAAGATGCATAAAAGATAAACATCACATGCAATCAAAATATGTGACATGATATGGCCATCATCATCTTGTGCCTTGGATCTCCATCTCCAAAGCAACATCATGACCTCCATCATCACCGGCTTGACACCTTGATCTCCATCATAGCGTCGTTGTCGTCTCGCCAACTATTGCTTGTACAACTATCGCTAACGCATAGTGATAATTTAAAGCAATTACATGGCGATTGCATTTCATACAATAAAGCGACAACCATAAGGCTCCTGCCAGCTGCCGATAACTTTTACAAAACATGATCATCTCATACAATAACATATATCACATCATGTCTTGACCATATCACATCACAGCATGCCCTGCAAAAACAAGTTAGACGTCCTCTACTTTGTTGTTGCAAGTTTTATGTGGCTGCTATGGGCTTCTAGTAAGAATAGTTCTTACCTACGCATCAAAACCACAATGATTTTTCGTCAAGTGTGTTGTTTTAACCTTCAACAAGGACCGGCCGTAGTCAAATTTGATTCAACTAAAGTTGGAGAAACAAACACCCGTCAGCCACCTTTATGCAAAATAAGTTGCATGTTTGTCGGTGGAACCGGTCTCATGAACGTGGTCATGTAAGGTTGGTCTGGGCCGCTTCATCCTACAATACCGCCAAATCAAAATAAGACGTTGGTGGTAAGTAGTATGAATATGATCGCCCACAACTCTTTGTGTTCTACTCATGCATATCATCTACGCATAGACCTGGTTCGGATACCACTGTCGGGAAACGTAGCAGGCAATTTCAAAAAAAATCCTACGATCACGCTAGATCTATCTAGGAGATGCATAGCAATGAGAGGGGGAGAGTGTGTCCATGTATCCTCGTAGACCGAAAGCGGAAGCGTTATGTTAATGCGGTTGATGTAGTCGAACTTCTTCACGTTCCAACCGATCAAGTACTGAACGTACGACACCTCCGAGTTCAGCACACGTTCAGCTCGATGACGTCCCTAGAACTCTTGATCCAGCAAAGTGTCGAGGGAGAGTTTTGTCAGCACGACGGCATGGTGACGGTGATGGTGATGTGATCCGCGTAGGGCTTCGCCTAAGCACTACGTGAATATGACCAGAGGAGTAAACCATCGAGGGAGACACTGCACATGGCTTGGAACAATTGGTTTGTCTCCAAGGGGTGCCCTACCCACGTATATAAAGGAGGGAGAGGGAGGAGGCCGGCACTAGGGGCGCTCCCAGTGGGGGGAGTCCTACTAGGACTCCCAGTCCTAGTAGGATTCGGGCCCCCTCTTATTCCTTCTCATGGAGAGGGAAAGGGGGGAAGGAGAGGGAGGAGGAGAAGGAAATGGGGGCGCCGCCACCTCCCCCAGTCCAATTCGGACTCCCATGGGGGGTGCGGCCACCCCTTGTGGGCTGCCTCCTCTCTCCCCTATGGCCCATAGTGGCCCATTACTTTCCCCGGGGGGTTCCGGTAACCTCCCTGTACTATGAAAAATACCCAAAATGATCCAAAACCGTTCCAGTGTCCGAATACTATCATCCAATATATCAATATTTACCACTCGACCATTTTGAGACTCCTCGTCATGTCCATGATCACATCCGGGACTCCGAACAATCTTCGGTCACCAAAACACATAACTCATAATATAAATCGTCATCGAACGTTAAGCGTGGGGACCCTATGGGTTCGAGAACTATGTAGACATGACCGAGACACATCTCCACTCAATAACCAACAGTGGAACATGGGTGCTCATATTGGTTCCTACATATTCTACGAAGATCTTTATCGGTCAAACCGCAATAACAACATACGTTATTCCTTTAGTCATCGGTATGTTAGTTGCCCGAGATTCGATCATTGGTATCCTCATAGCTAGTTCAATCTCGTTACCAGCAAGTCTCTTTACTCGTTCCGTAATGCATCATCCCGCAACTAACTCATTAGTCACATTTCTTGCAAGGCTTATCGTGATGTACATTACCGAGAGGGCCTAGAGATACCTCTCCGATACTCGGAGTAACAAATCCTAATCTCGATCTATGCAAACCCAACAAACACCTTCGGAGACACCTATAGAGCATCTTTATAATCAGCCAGTTACGTTGTGACGTTTGATAGCACACAAGGTGTTCCTTCGGTATTCGGGAGTTGCATAATATCATAGTCAAAGGAATAGGTATAAGTCATGATGAAAGCAATAGCAATAAAACTTAACGATCATTATGCTAAGCTAACGGATGGGTCTTGTCCATCACATCATTCTCTAATGATGTGATCCCTTTCATCAAATGACAACACATGTCTATGGTCAGTAAACTTAACCATCTTTGATTGACGAGCTAGTCAAGTAGAGGCATACTAGGGACACTTTGTTTTGTCTATGTATTCACACATGTATCAAGTTTTTGATTAATACAATTCTAGCATGAATAATAAATATTTATCATGATATAAGGAAATATAAATAACAACTTTATTATTGCCTCTAGGGCATATTTCCTTCAATTTTATTATGATAAATCAACCAAACAAACACATGGATCTTAGGTGGAACCTGTAATTTCCAAACAACAAGAATGTAGACATGCTTCACACCCCTGAAGTTGATTACAATGTAAAGGGAACTACTAGACTATTGCCCTTTGCTTTCATACTGCCAGGTCAAAGCATCTAGTTCATCAGTAAGAGAAATATCACGGACAATATCCACTAGATGGTACCTTTGATCCATCATATTCTCGGTAAAATTGTGCCTAAAGTTGATCTTGATATGAGTACCATCCCAGACATCTCTAATGGTTTTTGATGACTGATTACAAACTGTGCAGAGGGGCCAGAACTAGACAGAAGGGGAAGTCCCAAACCATGTGTCCTCCCAAAATCTTACTTTAGCTCCATTGTCCACATTCCACCTAAAACTAAATTTCACCGCTTTTTTATACTCCCATGAATCTTTTCCAGATTCTATAAGAGGTATGAGTAGCAGAGCGGTTGAAAATATTTGGTCTGTCGGTGTTATATTTAATCTCCAAATGTGAAGCAAGTCTCCGTATCTTATTGGTGAAACTGAATACTTGAAATTCAACATAACCCCTGTTTTCTTCTTTTTCTTCTTTAACTATAAATCAAGTTAGCCATCCAAGTATTAATAAGCTCTACGGCCCATTTGGGAAACTTGAAGAAGGAAATTAGTAGACATGGATGTTGGCCAGGAAAGTGTGGTTAAGGACTAATCTACCTTTGTAGGAGAGTAGTTTACCTCTCCAGCCAGCAATCCTTTTAAGGTTTTTGTTAATCAAAGGTTGCATATCCTCTCTCCTCAATTTATCATAATGAAGAGGGATCCCTAGATCTTTGATTAGGAAGTTGCCTTTCTTACATCCCAAAGCTTCTAAAGAAGGATTTGTTTCCTCCATAGACATATTAATGGAGATCAACTCACTCTTGGTGTAGTTGATTTTCATCCCAAAAACTTGCTCAAAACACGCCAGCACTATCGTGAGGTTGGTAGCTTTTCCTATTCTCGAGGAATAGGATTGTGTCATCAGCATACCGGAGCCACATGATTTCTCCAAGGAAAACAGCAGGGCAAAGGCCACTAATCGAGTTCCCAGTAGTTGCTTTCACAAGCATCCTAGATAGTACATCCACAACTAGGTTAAAGAGAAGGGGTGCAAGGGACCCCCTGCCTCAGACCTTTACTAGTGAGGAAGAAATGACTCTCACATCCATTTACCTTGACTCCTACCGACCCTCCTTGAGTGACTGCTAGGATCCAGGATAGCCATTTATTCCCAAAACCTCTAAGACAAAGGAGCTCAATCAGGAAATCTAGGTCAACAAAATCAAAAGCTTTATCATAGTCTAATTTAAGCACTAGGCCTTACTCTTGCCTAACAAGGACTGAGTGCAGCACCTCATGAGTAGTGACTACACTTTCTAATGTGTATCTGCCTTTTAGAAAGGTACAATGGTTGCAGGCAATGAGTCTTTGTAAGAGGGCATTAATTATATTCGTTAAAACTTTGGTGAAAATCTTAAAACTACAAGTTAGGAGACTAATTGGTCAAAATTTCTTCATGGTAGTAGCATCAGCTTCTTTAGGGATCAAAGAGAGCATATCGAAATTTAGCATATATATCTAACTTTCCCTTGTGGAAGTCATCAAACATCTCAGCAAGATCATGCTTGATTAAATCCCAAAAATATTGGTAGAAGAAAAATGGAATACCATCACGGCTAGGGGCCCCATCAGCATACGAGCCAATCACTGCTTTTTTAATTTCCTCTTTAGAGAAGGGGGCTTGCAGTGTCTCATTCTGATTGGAAGAGAGTTTTTCCTCGGCAGAGAAAAAACATTTTCGAGGGAACAAGCCCTCTCAGAATCTTTCCTAAAAAGGGTCTTATGAAAAAACCAACTACTTTCAGGATATCTGATGTTTCTGTAACCACACCATCATGGCCTTCTAGGGAGTGGATAGAAGTTTTCCTCCTCCTTTGGCTAGCTACAGCTTGAAAATAGGTAGTATTTCTCTATTTATCTCTCTCTCTCTCTCACAATCTTTGCTTAGTTTTAACTTCCTCTTGTCAGCCAATGATCCTATAATTCTAAAGGGATCTCTCTCCTTATATCATGCTCTTTGTCATTGAGGTTAGTGGTCTCTAGCTTATTGTCTAATTTGTCATATTCTTCCATGCTACCTCTTGAGCATGTGTTGGTCTTCCCTTGAAGAGGAAAGGGTGATGCAGCAAAGTAGCGTAAGTATTTCCCTCAGTTTTTGAGAACCAAGGTATCAATCCAGTAGGAGATAACACACAAGTCACCTAGTACCTGCACAAACAATCAAGAACCTCACAACCAACCAGATAAAGAGGTTGTCAATCCCTTCACGATCACTTGAGAAAGTGAGATCTGATAAAGATAGTAAGATAAATTTTTTGGTATTTTTGTTGTATAGATTAGAAAGTAAAGATTGCAAAATAGTAAACGAGATGCGATGTAAATAAAAATAGATGCAATATAATAAGAAAGAGACCCGGGGGCCATAGGTTTCACTAGTGGCTTCTCTCATGATAGCATGTATTACGGTGGGTGAACAAATTACTGTCGAGCAATTGATAGAAGAGCGCATAGTTATGAGAATATCTAGGCAATGATTATGAATATAGACATCACGTCCGTGTTAAGTAGACTGAAATGATTTTGCATCTACTACTATTACTCCACACATCGACCGCTATCCAGCATGCATCTAGAGTATTAGGTTCATAAGAACAGAGTAACACTTTAAGCAATATGACATGATGTAGAGGGATAAACTCAAGCAATGTGATATAAACCCCATCTTTTTATCCTTGATGACAACAATAAAATACGTGCCTTGTCGCCCCTATTGTCACAAGGAAAGGACACCGCAAAATTGAACCCAAAGCTAAGCACTTCTCCATTGCAAGAAAGATCAATCTAGTAGGCCAAACTAAACCGATAATTCGAAGAGACTTGCAAAGATATCAAATCATGCATATAAGAATTCAGAGAAGAACCAAATATTATTCATAGATAAACTTGATCATAAATCCACAATTCATCGGATCTCGGCCAACACACCAAAAAAAGTATTACATCGAATAGATCTCCAAGAACATCGAGGAGAACTTTGTATTGAGAACCAAAGAGAGAGAAGAAGCCATCTAGCTAATAACTATGGACCCAAAGGTCTATGGTAAAGTACTCACACATCATCGAAGAGGCTATGGTGTTGATGTAGAAGCCCTCCGTGATCGAATCCCCCTCCGGCAGATTGCCGGAAAAGACCCCAGATGGGATCTTCCGGGTACGGAAGGTTGCGGCGGTGGAAAAGTGGTTTCGTGGCCCTCACTGATGTTTTTAGGGTATAAGAGTATATATAGGCGAAAGAAGTACGTCGGTGGACCTCCTTGGGCCCATCGAGGGTGGGGGCGGGCCTACCCCCCTAGGCGCGCCCTCCTATCTCGTGGCCGCCTCACGGACTTCCAGACTTCCACTCCAAGTCTCTTGGTTTGCGTTTGTTCCAAGAAAGATCCTCGCGAAGGTTTCGTTCCATTTAATATTCCTTTTCTGTGAAACACCAAAATAGGCAAAAAAACAAAAACTGGCACTGGCCCTCCGGTTAATAGGTTAGTCACAAAAATAATATAAAAGAGCATATTAAAGCCCATTAAACATCCAAAACAGATAATATAATAGCATGGAACAATCAAAAATTATAGATACGTTGGAGACATATCAAGCATCCCCAAGTTTAATTCCTACTCGTCCTCGAGTAGGTAAATGATAAAAACAAAATTTTTGATGTGGAATGCTACCTAACATAATTTCAATGCAATTTTCTTTATTGTGGCATGAATGTTCACATGCGAAAGATTCAAGACAAAAGTTTAATACTGGCATAAAAATAATAATACTTCAAGCATACTAACCAAGCAATTATGTCTTCTCAAAATAACATAGCCAAAGAAAGCTCATCCCTACAAAATCATATAGTTTAGCCATGCTTCATTTTCGTCACACAAAACGCTCCCATCATGCACAACCCCAATGACAAGCCAAGCAATTGTTTCATACTTTAGCATTCTCAAACTTTTTCAACTTTCACGCGATAGATGAGCGCGAGCCATGGACATAGCACTGTAGGTGGAATAGAATGGTGGTTGTGGAGAAGACAAAAAGGAGGAAGATAGTCTCACATAAACTAGGTGTATCAATGGGCTATGGAGATGCCCATCGATATATATCAATGTGAGTGAGTATGGATTGCCATGCAACGGATGCACTAGAGCTATAAGTGTGTGAAAGCTCAACAAAAGTAACTAAGTGGGTGTGCATCCTACTTGCTTGCTCACGAAGACCTAGGGAAATTTGAGGAAGCCCATCATTGAAATATACAAGCCAAGTTCTATAATGAAAAATTCCCACTAGCATATGAAAGTGACAACATAAGAGACTCTCCATCATGAAGATCATGGTGCTAATTTGAAGCACAAGTGTGGAAAAGGGGTAGTAACATTGCCCCTTCTCTCTTTTTCTCTCATTTTTTTGTTTGGGCCTTTTTATGGCCTCTTTTTTTCATCCGGAGTCTCATCCTGACTTGTGGGGGAATCATAGTCTCCATCATCCTTTCCTCACATGGGACAATGCTCTAATAATGAAGATCATCACACTTTTATTTACTTACAACTCAAGAATTACAACTCGATGCTTAGAACAAAATATGACTCTATGTGAATGCCTCTAGCAGTGTACCGGGATGTGCAATGAATCAAGAGTGACATGTATAAAAATTTCTGAATGGTGGCCATGCCACAAATACGATGTCAACTACATGATCATGCAAAGCGATATGACTATGATGAAGCGTGTCATAATAAACGAAACAGTGGAAAGTTGCATGGTAATATATATCTCGGAATGGCTATGGAAATGACATAATAGGTAGGTATGGTGGCTGTTTTGAAGAAGGTAAATGATGGGTTTATGGTACCGGCGAAAGTTGTGCGGCACAAGAGAGGCTAGCAATGGTGGAAGGGTGAGAGTGCGTATAATCCATGGACTCAACATTAGTCATAAAGAACTCACATACTTATTGCAAAAATCTACAAGTCATCAAAACCAAGCACTATGCGCATGCTCCTAGGGGGATAGATTGGTAGGAAAAGACCATCGCTCGTCCCCGAGCGCCACTCATAAGGAAGGCAATCAAAGAACACCTCATGCTTCAAATTTGTCACACAACGGTCACCATACGTGCATGCTACGGGACTTGCAAACCTCAACACAAGTATTTCTCAATTTCATAATTACTCAACTAGCATGACTCTATATCACCATCTTTATATCTCAAAACAATTATCAAATATCAAACTTCTCATAGTTTTTAATGCACTCTATACGAAAGTTTTTATTATACCCATCTTGAATGCCCATCATATTAGGACTAATTTTATAACCAAAGCAAATTACCATGTTGTTCTAAAAGACTCTCAAAATAATATAAGTGAAGCATGATAGATCAATAATTTCTATAAAATAAAACCACCACCGTGCTCTAAAAAGATATAAGTGAAGCACTAGAGCAAAATCATCTGGCTCAAAAGATATAAGTGAAGCCCATAGAGTATTCTAATAAATTACGATTCATGTGTGTCTCTCCCAAAAGGTGTGTGCAACAAGGATGATTGTGGTAAACTAAAAAGCAAAGACTCAAATCATACAAGATGCTCCAAGCAAAACACATATCATGTGGTGAATAAAAATATAGGCTCAAGTAAAGTTACCGATAGGCGAAGACGAAAGAGGGGATGCCTTCCGGGGTATCCCCAAGCTTAGGCTTTTGGTTGTCATTGAATTTTACCTTGGGGTGTCTTGGGCATCCCCAAGCTTAGGCTTTGCCACTCCTTGTTCCAAAATCCATCAAATCTTTACCCAAAAACTTGAAAACTTCACAACACAAAACTCAACAGAAAATCTCATGAGCTCCGTTAGTATAAGAAAGCAAACCACCACTTTAATGTACTGTAATGAACTTTATTTATACTGGTGTTAAGCCTACTGCATTCCAACTTCTCTACGGTTCATACCCACTTATACTAGCCATAGATTCATCAAAATAAGCAAACAACACACAAAAAACAAAATCTGTCAAAACAAAACAGTCTGTAGCAATCTGGAGGTTTTGAATGCTTATGTAACTCCAAAAATTCTGAGAAATTAGGAAGACGTAGTTAATTTGTATATTGATCTACAGCATTTGGAATTGGTATTTTATCGCTCTCTAGTAAAAAATGAAAATTATCTTCATGAGCACATACTTTCTGTTTTTTCAGCAAGAGCAAACAACGATCACCCAAGAAGATCCTAAAGGCTTTACTTGGCACAAATGCTAATTAAAACATAAAAAACACAATCATAAAAGGGTCTAGATAAATTATTTATTACTAAACAGGAACAAAAAGTAAAGAACAAAAATAAAATTGGGTTGCCTCCCAACAAGCGCTATCGTTTAACGTCCCTAGCTAGGCTTTGATAATTTTAATGATGCTCACAAGAAAGATAGCAATTGAAACACGAAGGGAGCATCATGAAGCATATGAAAATCACATCTAAGTCTAACATACTTCCTATGCATAGGCATTATATAAGCAAACAAATTATCAAGACAAGCAAAAACTAGCATATGCAAGGAAGGAGAAAGAAACAATAACAATCTCAATATAACAAGAGGTAATTTAGTGACACAAAGATTTCTACAACCATATTTTCCTCTCTCATAATAATTACATGTAGGATCATTAGCAAATTCAACAATATAGCTATCACAAAACATATTATTAACAAGATCCACATGTATGCAAAGTTGACACTCTTCCAAAATAGTGGGATTAACATTAACTAAAGTCATGACCTCTCCAAACCCACTTTTATCAAAAACTTCATAAGACTGAACATTCTCCAAATATGTGGGATCTAAAGTTGACACTCTTCCAGACCCACTTTCAATATTATTGCAAACATTATTATCAATCTCATATTCATCATGGGGCTTAAATACATTTTCAAGATCATAAGAAGAATCACCCCAATCATGATCATTGCAACAAGTAGATGACATAGCAAAACTATCATCCCCAAGCTTAGGGTTTTGCATATTATTAGCACAATTTACATCAATAGAATTTATAATAAAATCATTGAAATCATGATTTTTATTCAAAGATCTATCGTGAATCGCTTCATAAAGTAATTCATCATACTTTTCAGATTCATGAATTTCAAGCAAAACCCCATAAAGATAATCTAGTGCACTCAACTCACTAGCAACAGGTTCATCATAATTGGATCTCTTCAAGAGATTAGCAAGTGGACACGTATCCATAAACTTTTAGCAAGAGAAGATGCAAGCAAAAAGAAGGTACATGGTAACACAAGATCGAATGGAAGAAGGGTGAAAGAAAAGGGAAAAGGTAAAGTGGGGGAGAGGAAAATGAGAGGCAAATGGCAAATAATGTAATGTGAGGGAGAAGAGTTTGTGATGCGTACTTGGTATGTCTTGACTTGAGTGTAGATCTCCCCGACAACGTCGCCAGAAATCCTTCTTGCTACCTCTTGAGCATGTGTTGGTTTTCCCTTGAAGAGAAAAGGGTGATGCAGCAGAGTAGCGTAAGTATTTCCCTCAGTTTTTGAGAGCCAAGGTATCAATCCAGTAGGAGATAACATGCAAGTCACCTAGTACCTGCACAAACAATCAAGAACCTCGCAACGAACGCGATAAAGGGGTTGTCAATCCCTTCATGGTCACTTGAGAAAGTGAGATCTGATAAAGATAGTAAGATAAACATTTTTGGTATTTTTGTTGTATAGATTGGAAAGTAAAGATTGCAGAATAGTAAACGAGATGCGATGTAAATAAAAAGAGATGCAATATAATAAGAAAGAGACCCGGGGGCCATAGGTTTCACTAGTGGCTTCTCTCATGATAGCATGTATTACGGTGGGTGAACAAATTACTGCCGAGCAATTGATAGAAGAGCGCATAGTTATGAGAATATCCAGACAATGATTATGAATATAGGCATCACGTCTGTTAAGTAGACCGAAATGATTCTGCATCTACTACTATTACTCCACACATAGACCGCTATCCAGCATACATCTAGAGTATTAAGTTCATAAGAACAGAGTAACGCTTTAAGCAAGATGACATGATGTAGAGGGATAAACTCAAGAAATATGATATAAACCCCATCTTTTTATCCTTGATGGCAACAATACAATACGTGCCTTGCTGCCCCTACTATCACTGGGAAAGGACACCGCAAGATTGAACCCAAAGCTAAGCACTTCTCCCATTGCAAGAAAGATCAATCTAGTGGGCCAAAGTAAACCGATAATTCAAAGAGACTTGCAAAGATATCAAATCATGCATATAAGAATTCAAAGAAGAACCAATTATTATTCATAGATAAACTTGATCATAAATCCACAATTCATCGGATCATGGCAAACACACCGCAAAAGGTATTACATCAAATAGATCTCCAAGAACACCAAGGAGAACTTTGTATTGACAACCAAAGAGAGAGAAGCCATCTAGCTAATAACTATGGACCCGAAGGTATGTGGTAAACTACTCACACATCATCGGAGAGGCTATGGTGTTGATGTAGAAGCCCTCCGTGAACGAATCCCCCTCCGGCAGATCGCCGGAAAAGGCCCCAGATGGGATCTCATGGGTATGGAAGGTTGCGGCGGTGGAAAAGTGGTTTCGTGGCCCTCTCTGATGTTTTTAGGGTATAATAGTATATATAGGCGAAAGAAGTACGTCGGTGGAGCTCCGTGGGGCCCATGAGGGTGGGGGGCACGCCCTCCTATCTCGTGGCCGCCTCGCGGACTTCCAGACTTCCACTCCAAGTCTCCTGGTTTGCGTTTATCCCAAGAAAGATCCTCGCAAAGGTTTCGTTCCGTTTGGATTCCGTTTGATATTCCTTTTCTGCGAAACAGTAAAATAGGCAAAAAAAACAGAAACTGGCACTGGGCCTCCGGTTCATAGGTTAGTCCCAAAAATAATATAAAAGAGCATATTAAAGCCCATTAAACATCCAAAATAGATAATATAATAGCATGGAACAATCAAAAATTATAGATACATTGGAGACATATCATTCCATAAGGCTCTTCTTATGCTTTCTAAGTTTAACCTCAATGTTGCTACTCCACCCTTTAGTGGCTTTCCTAAATCTTCTAATTTTCTCTTGCCATCTAGCAGTAGAAGTATTCCCATGAGTAGGAGCATTCCAATTCTTCTCAACTAAGGTTGGAAATCCTCTCAAATTTATAACTACTAGACTTGGGATGTTTACACTAACCTAAATTCCAGACAATGGGCATGTGATCACTACCCAGTGTAGGAAGAGTTGTGGATGAGGCCAAAGGGAAAAACTTATCTACGCTAGTATCACAAAAAGGTCTATCTATGGTAGACATGATGATATCTGACTGGTTATTAGCCCAAGTAAACTTTCTAGAGGAAAGCTTAAATTCTAGCAGGCTCCATATTATCACTCCATCTATGGTTAATAAGCCCATTACTTTTTATCATGGTTAAATCTAACCAGATTGAAATCCCCCTACCAAGGTTGGGATCTCATTTTCCATTGAGTTTAGAAAGGAACTCTTGTTTACCCTCCTCATATGGGGACCCATACATTGTGGCTATCCTAAACTCTAGTTGTTTAGTTTTCAACCTAACAGGATAGGAGATAGTAAACTTAGTAATGGTCCAGTCTAAAACATCAAAAAAAATCTAGATCAACACCTAACAGGTTCCCTCCAGCTGAACCAGTGGCTAGAAGGAGATTATAGGCAAAATATCTTCCACTAACCAAGGATTTCAGAAAGGAGTCAGAGAAACTCTCTTTCTTAGTCTCTTGTAATCCTGCAACGGAAGGTTTGATCTTACCAACGTAATCTAAAAGTAAAGTTTTTCTACCCGGAGCTATGATGCCCCTCATATTCCAAAACAAGCAATTCATAGTGTAACTATAGCCATAGGGTGCTTGCCTCATCTATAGTCACAGGTCACAACCCATGTCTCAATGCTAGTGGGAGAAAGTTGCTCAACTACATTACCATCTATGAAATTATTGATGGCAGTTCTACCGAGAGTAAAACACATATTCTCAAACTAGTTCTACGTTACATTGATCAGCTAGGGTGTGAATTGGATCAGCAGATCTCAACTAACTAGGAGCAGTACTAAATATATATGTTCTTCAATATCCAGTCCTTTGTTTTCTTAGCAACGACAATAAAGGACAGGTTATTGAAAAGGGAAAAAGTAGGTTGGTTCTTACAAGGCTTTGAATTTCCCAAATCTTTCACTTGCTTGAGTTCTTGTGCTTTCTCCAACATAGTTTTGCCAGAGGGCTCCACCCTTGAGTCATGCGTGGTAGCTTGAATTGGCCCCACTTCTATTTCTGTTGCTTATCAGCAACTGTATTGGATAGCATAGGAAAGTCAGCCTCATAAGTATCACTTAGAGGCTCTTCTGATGCTACAATAGCTTGCTCCTAGATATCGCTAACCTCCTTCATCTCTTGACGCAGGTCAATGGAGCAGTTTTGATCTTCAGCCAACTCCATTTCTCCGAGGATAGAGTAGTATTGGTCATCAGACATAGATTCGTCCACTATCTTGTCAATCTTTGATCTCTTCGAGGCCTGGAGGGAGGGAGGGAGGGAGGAAGGGGCCTGACTTTTGAATACTGACAGATGTTCCACCCCTTCAGATAGGCATACTTCTGGCATTTGCTGTAGGAAGGCAATGAATGCCTGTTTTTCCAAAGTAGGGTTAGAACCACCCCCTCTCCCCAGATCAGACCTAGTGCTTTTGTTTGACCTATTGTCTTGAGTCCTATATGAGGCCTCAGTCTCGGACTGTGTTTCCTACCCTCCTTGGTGGATTGTATCATTGTTACCAGTCCTAGCTTCAGCCCTTTGTTTTCTGATTTGGTTCCACTTCAAGAAGCATTTTCTAGAACTTTCCATTTAATCCAAAGATTCTTTCCTTGGGGATCTTGCTAGCATCTTTACAGGACAACTTAACTTTCACCACCTCATCGAAACTTATGAATCTGAATTGCCAATCCACATCCACTAGGGTATCAAAATAGAAGTAATTTGGTCTAGAATAGAACATTCACATCATCTTGGATTTATCTTCCTAATTTTCATCCAGACCAACTGTTGTGAGGCAGAGGCTTCAATCTCCCCTTTCCAAGCCTCAACCTTCATAGTAACATTGCTCTTGGGGAGGCCAAAGCAAGGGTAACTAGCAACTGATTCTACATGAATTTCACACAGGAACTTCACTAACGTGTTCCAGTCATCCAGAGCATTAGTCTGCCATGGACAGTTAGTTTTGTGTATATCTAAGAATTCAGTTGGTAGGTCCTCTTTGCTTATCTCCCCATCTTCTATGAAAACAATTGTCAGTGTTGAAACCGGCAGATCTTGGGTAGGGGGTCCCGAGCTGTGGATCTTGGATCAATGGGGAACATGGGACGAAGGACACGTTGTTTACCCAAGTTCAGCCCCTCTCTAAGAGTTAAAACCCTATGTCCTGCTTGATTATATTGATGGTATAAGATGTTTACAGAGTCGATCTACCACGAGATCAGATGAACTAAACCCTAGAATAGTAGGATGATGGTTGTTGTTCGAGCCTCTATAGACTAAACCTTCTATTTTATATAGGCACCAGAGGTACTAGGGTTACACATGGTCGGTTACAACAATGATATAAACATGTTGAATCTTCTATCTTGACTTGGAGAACACGCCAGAACTTCATGAAGATCTCCTGTCCGGATACGCAGCTGCCTCGCAATCCAGCCTTCCATTAGTCATAACACAGCCCACCTGTCCGGCTCATGAGAGATGAGGCGGCGGCCTGAGGACCCCCTAGTTCAGGCCTCCCTCGGTAGCCCCAAACTAGCCTCCAACGTTGGGGTTCATGATAGCCGGTCACCCTGTGTGCCCCAAAGTCTTTGGCTTGCGAGGCGAGTTCTTGACCCCTTCCATGTAAGGCTATTTTAATAGTTCGGCCGCCGATGAACTCCTAATCCATCGGATTATTGTGGGACCCTCGGTATTAATTTTTATCAAGGGTTAAAGACAACCCTCAATTTTTTTGCACCCGCCGGGGGGCGAACAGTCCAGCACTCTTTTACAGAAACGCCCCTCCGGGACCAGAAAGTGTCCCTATTTAATAGAACAGGAGCACGACGAGTGGTTAATCCATCCCAAAATGAGGAGCCAAAACCAAACCAAAGAAATCTCGAGTCGATGGCCAGCACCCTAGGTTCATCCTCTCGCCCTCATGACCCGCTCCTGGGCGACTGGGCCAGCTGCTCAGTTTCACGCCTCCAGTTAAGCAATCTTCGAACGCAAGGATATCTTCCTGTTGCAGAACTTGTATCTGTCCGCGCCGGATTAACTTCTGTGAACGGAGAGGCCTTCGCGGAGAACTTTCCTGCCCCAAGCGAAGAAGAGAGGGTATATTCCGTGCCCTTCCTCTTGCGAGGTTTAGACTTCCCCATTCACACCTTCTTGCGGGGCTTGCTGGAATTTTACAGGATCCATCTTCACCACCTCACCCCGGGTCCATACTGCACATCTTTGGTTTCGTCGCCCTTTGCGAGATGTTCTTGTGTTGTGAATCTCATTTCGACTTATGGAGGAAATATTTTTGGCTTATCCCTCGTACCCGTGGGGGATCTATTTTCGAATTAGACAGAGCTGAGGTATAGCGTATAGCCGGGACGGGGTATCCCGTTGGGACCCCGAAAAAGGATTCTAAGGAGTGGACCATGGAATGGTTTTATATTGAAGACATTCTCCTTTCCGATCCAGTTCGGAGGGGCCTGCCCGAATAGTCAGACACTCCTCTAAAGAAGTGGTTCAACTGGCGGCCAAAAAGCCCTTCCCAAGGAGAAAGCACTGAGGTACTATACCTTGTTGCCAAGGTCCAGCTGCTAACCCACAACAAGTTGACCATGATTGACGTGATGGCCGCCGTTATAGCTCGGTGCGTATTGCCTCTTCAACAGAGGATGCATCCCATGTGGTGTTATAACGGGATAAACCACGCAACCTGCTACAAGAGATAGGGTCCGGATAACCAAGCGGCCATGGCTGCAATACTAGTCGATCTCTTTAAGGGAGAAGAAGAAGAGTTTGCCTGTTTGAGGAACAGGGACGGCATGAGCTATAACCCCATATAATGGGTAAGTTCAACTTCTTATTTTACAGTCCGGATGTTTCATCTATATACTTATCGGATCTACTTTTTCGAATAGAATTGGAGACGCTAGGTTGATTCCATTAGCTGCCCTTCTCCTCAACCGGAGAGCCACTCCCGTGACTACGACCTAGGATTTCATGATGATCCAGAGACATCCATTCATTTCGAGGATGGGGTCTTTTTCTAGGAAAGCCTTGATGGTACCAAGGTGGCCCTCATCGCCTATCACCCTGGGGCCCTCCCCTCTTCCATTGAAAGTAGCAAGGAAGCCACTTCCCAAACGGGGCATTTACCTCACGCTACCCCAAGTGTGTTGACTTCTGCTCCCAAGGGCCAGTGCACCACGCGCCGAACACTAGCGGGAGTGGCATCGAATGCGTCGGCGCCAGCCAACAATGGAGCTTCCATGCATAAGGAAGCTGTGGGAGCTACATCGGCAGCACTCTCGGCCAAAAGGTAGTATATCTGAAGCCACTTCAAACGTTTCCACCACAAGTCCCTTTTAATATTATTGAGACTTGTAGAAGAAGAAAACCACCACCACCATCTGAAGACGTCCAGGAGGTGTCAGGGCGTAACCCCAGACTTGAGTCCTTAATGCGGGCCAGGGTCAATGCGGAAGATGCCACCGCAAACCCGCCTTTGGAAGATCCAGAAGATGTCTCGGTTACTAATTCCGAAGTTGAAAGTGTGATGAATCACCGACGGTGGAGGGAATCCTTGCACCACATCGCCTTTTCCAATCTCTAGTTCTCCTCCAGGGCTTGAGGGGATTGCCAACCTCCTGTCTACCAACATACATGTACGAGATTGGTTTAAAAACCGAACATGAATCCTAACCCAGTAGCCCCCGAGCCTTGATTCGGGCGGGACGACCAAGTTAAGGATCTATAAGTATATGTATTTTTTGATATTTTGTAGGCTTCGAGGGAACAGGATGAGAAACTGTCCGAGGACCTCAAGCTGAGCCGAACATAGTTAGCTGATGCAAAAGATGAACTAGAGGCGGTCAAGAAGTTCACCAGGGAAGCCCATGGTGAGGGAGAAGTTTTAGAACACATGAATTATTTGGGGTACTTGTTTAACACAAGCTTTCCTTATAGCAGCTGAATCCATAGGTTAACTTCAAAAGGATTTGGACGCCGCCAGGGAGGCTCAAAGGTACGCCGACTCACAACACGAAGCTGGCCGCCGAGTACTGATGCGAATCCATGAGGAAAAGAACAAACTGTAGGCGGAAAACCAAAAACAGGCCAAAGAAATCGAGGGTTCGAAAACTCAATTGGCGCATGTCCTGGAGGAGAACTAGAGATTGAAAGGCGACATGTTCGGTAAGTAATATTTTAACTTATGCACACGTAGAAGTTCATAGCGTTCTTACTGAGAAGGACATGTGATGCCATATGCTAGGTCTCCTGACCGAGCGGCCCGAATAAGAGGTCAACTCATTTGGAGAGAACCTTCTAAAGGAGTTGTCCATTGTACACGAGAGAGCTCGGAAAGCTATGAAGAGCATGGTCAAGGTGTTATGGCCGACCGAGACACCTCCAGAGGGGATGGACGAATTAGCCAATTTTTTCAAAGGAGCTCGGCATCGCTTTGAGTTATGGAAAATATCGGCTAGCCGAGAAGGAGCGCGCGAGGCTTGGGCGATGGTGAAGACCCAGTTTACCAAAATCGAGCTAGAGCATATGGCTCGTGTTGGACCGGTGAGGCCGGATGGGCAAGAAATCCCACTTTGCCTGGTGTATGACCAAGTTATGTCTGCTGCTCGGTACTCTCAAGAGGACTGTGCCTTGGACAACTTGATAGATAATATTGACAAGGAATAGGGTGATCGATTCTATGTATCTATGTATTGTACATCAAGCTTTCTCGATCCGCATTGTAAAATGTTGTATTAACCAGCCATCAGCTTCCGCCTCTCCGACCAGTGGTCGAAGAGTGTTCCGTACTATGTGACCTAAGAAACAGGAAATCACTTCGGGTAACCAGGCAATCCGGCCATTTGGTGTAAACAGACAAAAGTGTGTGCGGAGAGTTATGCTATATTACTTTTTAATGTAAGAAACATCTTCCGAAAAAAATAGTCCTTCCAAGGGTTCCTTTCTTCGGGCTTGTCATTTTGACCATAGACGTTGTATTCGATATCGGTAGTATGCAATTTGTTTTTTATTCTAGGAACCGAACCCCAGGATTTTGGTGGTGAACACCTAATTATTTTCACTTCCCTTGTGGCCGACCCATTATTTTCTTAAGAACACTAGCTTTCGACTTCACCCGTCTCAGGTACATACACGGCTGACCCGGTCGTAGCAATCGCAGAGGTGCTCCCTTTACCCCCTAGCCGAACAATCGGGGACGTAGGGGCTAAGCACAGGAGCTAGGCAACCTAGCTTGGCAAAAACTTAAGTCAAATTGGTGCATATGATGGCTTTAAAGGTACGAAGGTGCTACTTCTTGAGCTTGCATTGATTTTTCCCTTGAAGAGGAAAGGGTGATGCAGCAAAGTAGAGATAAGTATTTTCCTCGGTTAAGAACCAAGGTATTGATACGTCTCCAACGTATCTATAATTAATGAAGTATTCGTGCCATGTTTACAACAATTTTGTATGGTTTTGGTATGATTTCCATGGAACTAATCCGTACTGACGTTGTTTTCAGCAGAACTACCGTGGTGTTGTTTTTTGTGCAGAAATGAAAGTTCTCCAAATGAGCTGAAACTTTTTGACGATTTTTTTGGAACAAAAGAGACCCCCGAAGCTTCGTGGGAGGGCCATAAGAGCCATGAGGAGGGCATAACCCACCAGGGCGCACCTGGTGGGCCTAGCTTGCCCCGCTGGGTTGTGCTCACCTCGAGGCCCATCTTCGCATGAAACCGATGCCAAAAAAATCCTATAAATAGAGAAACCAACAGAAATAACCCTAGATGAGAAGTTCCGCCGTCGCAAGCCTCTGTAGCCATCGAAAACCAATCTAGACCCCATTCTGGCACCCTGCCGGAGGGGGGAATCATCTCTGGTGGCCATCTTCATCATCCCGACAGCCACCACGATGAGGAGGGAGTAGTCCACCCTCGGGGCTGAGGGTTTGTACCAGTAGCTATGCATTTAATCTTTCTCTCTCTCTCATGTTCTTGAAATGTCACGATCTTGATGTATCACGGGATTTGTTAATATAGTCGAATCATATGGTGTTTTTCCCTCTCTATCTTGTTGTGATGAATTGAGTTTTTCCCTTTGAGATTTTGTCGTTATCATATTGGATACTTTTATGGATTTGAGAGCACTTTATGTATGTCTTGCATATGAATACTCGTGGTGAAAATGGGGTATCATATTGATTCACTTGATATATATTTTGGCACTCAACTCGCGGATTCCTGAGGTGACATTGGGGTAATCTACACATAGGGGTTGATGCATGTTCTTGTCTTTGTTTCTCCGGTAGAAATCTTGGGGCATTCTTTGAAGTTCTTTCTGTTGGATTGAGTATTATGAATCTGAAATTATTTGGTGTTATTTTAGTACGAACTCTTGGATAGATCGATCGGAAAGAATAGCTTCGAGGTGGTTTCGTACCCTACAAATGATTTCTTCTTATGTTCTCCGCTAGATAAGAACTTTGGAGTGATTCTTCATTGCACGTTGAGGGACGGTTATATGATCCAATTATATTAGCATTGTTGAGAGATTGACTAGCGAAAGTACATACCCTAGGCCTCATCTTCAAGCATTGCAATACCATTTTTGTGCCCGTTTACTATTTTCTACCTTGCTGTTTTTTTATATATTCAGATTATAAATAATATATTTCTACCATCAATATTACACTTTTATCACCATCTCTTCGCCGAACTAGTGCACCTATACAATTTGCCATTGTATTGGGTGTGTTTGGGACACAAGAGATTTCTTGTATTTGATTGTAGGGTTGTTTGAGAGAGACCATCTTCATCCTACGCCTCCCACGGATTGATAAACATTGGGTCACCCACTTGAGGGAAAATTGCTACTATCCCACAAAACTCTGCGCTTGGAGGCCAACATGTTTCTACAAGAATAAAGTTGCATAGTAGACATCAAGCTCTTTTCTGGCACCATTGCTGGGGAGGTTAGGTAAGCGGCACTCATATCCCATCAACGAAGCTCTTTTCTGGCGTCATTGCCACGAAGGTTAGTGCTTGAAGGTATATATTTAGATCTTGCAATCGAATCTTTTAGTTTCTTGTTTATCACTACTTTGGTTTATAAAAGAAAACTACAAAAAATGGAATTGAGGTTACATCATATTATTCATCTTTATAATGTCTTTCGTCAAAAATATGGAAAGGAAAATTGTGCTCAATTGATAGAAGAAGAATTCTATAAAATGTTTGACAAAAAAATCTTTGAATGATGAGCATGATTGCAATGTTGTTAGTATGAATTCTTTGAATATCCATGATGCTAATGATATGCAAAGCCATAAGCTTGGGGATGATATATTTGATGAAGATAATATTTTTAGTCCCCCAAGTTTTGATGAGAAAATTTATTATGATGATTGCACACCCCCTATTTATGATGATTATATTGATGAAAGTGGGTTCGGAGAGGTCATGACTTTATTTAATGATGAATCCACTATTTTGGAAGAGGTTGCAATTGATTATGACAACAAAGTTGCTATCTATGATGATTATGATGATGACATGTATGCTATATTGAATAATGATAACCATGAAACTTGTCATCGTGATTTTAATTTTCAATCCCATGATAGTTATTTTGTTGAGTTTGCTCCCACTGCTATTCATGAGAATAAATTTGCTTATGTGGAGAGTGAGAAAATTTCTATGCTTATGTATCATGAAAAGAATTCTTTATGTGATAGCTATTTTGTTGAATTCATTCATGACTCTACTGAAAATTATTATGAGAGGGGAACTTATGCTTTTACATATCTCAATAATACCAAGTTTCCTCTCTTTATGTTGAAAGTTTTGAAGTTGCACTTGTTTTGCCTTCCTATGCTAGTTGATTCTTTTTCCCATAAATTGTTTGCTCAAAAAATCCCTATGCATAGGAAGTGGGTTAGACTTAAATGTGCTTTCCATGTGATTCATGATTCTCTCTTTATGTTTCAGTCCTTATCTTTTATGCGAGTATCATTGAAATCATCATGCCTAGCTAAAAGGCATTAAAGAAAAGCGCTTGTTGGGAGACAACCCGACACTTTTACCTACTGTTTTTGTGTGTTCACATGATTAGGCTACTGTAGTAATCATGTTTTATTGCTTCCGTTTCAATAAAGTGCCAAGTAAGACCTTTGGGATGGCTTACGGTGATAGTTCATTTGATCTTGCTGAAAAACAGAAACTTCTGCGCTTAGGAAAACAATTTTCATTTTTAACATAAGTGTGATAAAATACTGATTCTTTTTGCAAAATATTAATAGACAAATTACCCAGGTTTTCCTATTTTTTCAGAATCTTTGGAGTAGCATAAGTATGGTTGGAGTACAGATTACTTTAGACTGTTCTGTTTTTGACAGATTCTGTTTTCAATGCATAGTTTGCTTATTTTCTAATTTCCATGGCTTATATTGCTCAATATAAATTGTGGAAATGATATGCTACAGTAGGCATTGTGTGAAAATAATTATGAATCTTGTCTTTAACAGTACCAAAAGTGAAATGGTTTGCTCTTTATCATACTAACATATCTCACAAAGTTCCATTGAGTTTTGTGTGATTGAAGTTTTCAAGTTTTGGGTGAGATGAGGAGAATAAAGAGTGAAAAGACCCTAAGGTTAGGGATGCCCAAGGCACCCCAAGGTAATATTCAAGGAAGATATAAGTAACTAAGCTTGGGGATGCGCCGGAAGGCATCCCCTCTTTCGTCTTCAACATTATCGGTAACCTCACTTGGAGCTATGTCTTCATTCGTCACATGATATGAGTTTTACTTGGAGCGTCATTTTATTTTGTTAGGATTTGCTTGCTGTTATTTATAATAATGTTTGCAACTTTTATTTCAATAAAAGTGGCAATGATAGCCTTTGCCATGCTTATTTTGCAACTATACATGTTGCTGTTTGAAAACAGAAAGTTTACCGTTGTTGCAAAAATTCCCTAGAAAAGTTAGAATGTGATAAAATGTTGAAACTTTTTGCAAAGTGAGATTTGATAAATTTTCTACAGTGTGGAAAATTTTCATAACTTTTGGAGTTAGGGAAGTATTGATACTCTTGCATTCTTTATAGACTATACTGTTTTGGCAGATTGCTGTTATGTTTGCATTGTTTGCGTATGTTTGCTTGTTTAATGATTCTCAAATTATTTGAGGATAGGAGTATTTATAGACCTTTTTTAGAGTGATAGAGAGATTAGAGCTCAGCCATGCCTCTTGGACCTCCTATAGCTGCAGGCCACTCAGGCCCAGCAGCAGCCGAGCTGACCGACTAGGCCGGCCCTTTAGGCCTCACCTAATCCTAACCTAACCATCTCCCCTGCCCGATCCCATCTCTCCCTCTCCCTCATCTCCACCCCGCCGCCAGAGAGCCCCATGTTCGATCCCATCTCCTTCTCTCCTTCCCTCCAACCCCGCAGCCCTCGTTCTCATCTCCCTCTCCTCCTCTCGCGCCGCCGCCGTGCCATGGCTACCGCCCTCCAGCTCCGTCACTGCTCTGCCACGGCTACGCCGCAGCATCGTCCTCCGATGCCGGTGAGCACAAACTGCCCAGTCACCCCGTACCTCGTTTGCCTCTGCTTCCCTCGACGCTGCGCCGGCGACCTCGGCCCGCCATGGATGGTCGGATCTGCCAAGCTCCCTGCTGCTACATCGCGGCCTTGCCTCCCCTCCTGTGCTCGACGCCGCGGGCGCACACGAGGGCGCCTCCCATGCCCGATGTTGCTTTGTCCGCCGCGCCCTGCCAATGATGCATCGCCGTGGATGCCCATAGGATGACGCCGCCGTCCTCATGATGCAACGCTGCTGGGTTCCTCTGCACGTGCTCCTACACCCCTCCATCGCTCCTGAAGACACGTAGCCGCCCCGAGCTGCCTTGCCCCGCCGTGTGCTTGCCATGCTGCTGCTCTGCCTTTGCAGTCGGCCCCTGCAACCCTTTGCCTGCTCTGAACTTCCTGTCTGAGGCCTCCACCACGCGTGTGCGTCCAGCGCCTCCGTGTGTCTTCGTTGTTATGTGTATGCCGAAACTTTCTGGTTATGCAATCAGGTGTTGGGGATACAGGGGAAGCATAATATCTCACCCAAACTAACAATCCCTACATCCAGCTGTATCCATCCTTCAATACATAACCAAGAAGCCTTCGGAAATCATGTACCTCAACCTTCGAAAAAGCATCTGTTATACGAGTTATGGCAATACTCTCGAACTCCCGCCCTAGTACTGGGTGGCGTCGAGGTTATCTCACCAACAACTGCATAAAAGAGATTTTCGATGTCAGTGAACTCAAGTATTCCAGAACTGCAACGATAAAATTCTGACGACAACACCTCGGAGCTCAACTCCCCGGGACACTGCCACAACCCCTAAATGTCAGGAGGCACCAAGAACAATGTTCTCGTCACAAGAATATTGGAACGATTCCAAGATACCCACGTGATCCTAAAAAAATTCTTGAAATTTGAGGAGAGCAAAGTCAAAACTTCTACATCAGGAGGCCTCACCAGAGCGACAAAGGGACTGAGGAGTAAAAAGAATCCTACTCTCCGATATATATAATCCTAAGACTCAAAACATTTTGTTCTAGACTCAACAACGTCAGTGATTCGATCAAGCAGGGGGCTCCTATGTCGGGGATGGCTCTGATACCAACTTGTAACACCCACAATACGGCTATATCTCCCACGTGTCAGGGCACGACTTAGAGGCATAGCCACATGGTAGGTTTGTCGCAAGAGGGGTAATCTTCACACAATCCCATGTACTGAATAAGAAATGGATAAAGAGTTGGCTTACAGTCGCCACTTCACACAAATACAAGTTAAACATACATCATCCAGAATACAATCAAGGTCCGACTACGGAACCAAAGTAAAAGAAGACAACCCCAAATGCTAGATCCCCGGTCGTCCCAACTGGGCTCCACTACTGATCAACAGGAAACGAAACAAAACAACGATCAAGATCTTCATCGAGCTCCCACTTGAGCTTGGTAGCATCACTTGCACTGGTATCCTCGGCACCTACAACTGTTTGGAGGTATCCGTGAGTCACGAGGACTCAGCAATCTCACACCCGCGAGATCAAGACTATTTCAGCTTATGGGTAGGGTAAGGGTAGTGAGGTGGAGCTGCAGCAAGCACTAAGTGTATATGGTGGCTAACATACGCAAATAAGAGCAAGAAGAGAAGCAACGCAACGGTCGTGAACTAGAAGTGATCCTGAATCTACTTACGTTCAAACATAACTCCAAAACCGTGTTCACTTCCCGGACTCCGCTGAAAAGAGACCATCACGGCTACACGCGCGGTTGATTCATTTTAATTAAGTTAAGTGTCAAGTTCTTTACAACCGGATATTAACAAATTCCCATCTGCCACATAACCGCGAGCACGGCTCTCAAAAGTTTATACCCTGTAGGGGTGTCCCAACTTAGCCCATCACAAGCTCTCATGGTCAACGAAGGATATTCCTTCTCCCGGGAAGACCCGATCAGTCTCAGAATCCCGGTTACAAGACATTGCGACAATGGTAAAACAAGACCAGCAAGACCACCCGATTGTGCCGACAAATCCCGATAGGAGCTGCACATATCTCGTTCTCAGGGCACACCGGATAAGCTAAGCGTACAGGTACCAACATAACCCAAGTTGCCAAGGGACGGTCCCGCACGGTGCTCTAGTTTGGACCAACACTCAGAGGAGCACTGGCCCGGGGGTTAAAATAAAGATGACCCTTGAGTCTGCAGAACCCAAGGGAAAAGGCTTAGGTGGCAAATGTAAAACCAAGGTTGGGCCTTGCTGGAGGAGTTTTATTCAAAGCGAACTGTCAAGGGGTTCCCATAACACCCGACCGCATAAAAAATCAAGGAACATAACACCGGTATGACGGAAACTAGGGCGGCAAGAGTGGAACAAAACACCAGGCATAAGGCCGAGCCTTCCACCCTTTACAAAGTATATAGATGCATTAATTAAATAAGAGATATTGTGATATCCCAACATATCCATGTTCCAACATGGAACAAACTTCAACTTCACTGCAACTAGCAACGCTATAAGAGGGGCTGAGCAAAAGCGGTAACATAGCCAAACAACGGTTTGCTAGGAAGGTGGGTTAGAGGCTTGACATGGCAATATGGGAGGCATGATATAACAAGTGGTAGGTAGCGCGACATAGCGATAGGACGAACAACTAGCAAGCAAAGATAGAAGTGATTTCATGGTATGGTCATCTTGCCTGAGATCCCGCAAGGAAGAAGAACGATTCCATGAAGAAGACAAATGGGCGTAGTCGAACGGATCCTCACAACTCCGGAATGAAACCGAAGCTAACGGGAGAAGCAACCCGGAAAGAAGCAAGCAACATAGTAAACAACCAAGCATAACATGGCATGATGCACAACCAAGTATGATGCATGTCCAGTTTAAATATGCATGACATGGCAAAGTGCAGAAACAATATTACAAATTAAGTGGAGCTCAATATGCAACGAGTTGCGTATTGACGAATCACCACATTCATTTATTTAGTTCTCTCCCGCTTATGTACCCAACAATATTAAATGTTGTTAAACATGGCAAGAGGTGAGGCAAAAGTAAACTACACATTTTAGGCAATTTTAAGTGAGGCCGGAAACATCAAACAATAATTCCGGAAAATCCCCATAAGCATTAGCAATTTAATGCAACAACAATTTTAAACATTTTAAATGTTATTACCATGATGCGGATGACATGTGCAAGTTTTATGCAATTTTTTTTAAGTTGACATGAGCATATTATGAAGCATTTGTCACCGTGGTGGGAAGAAAGGGTGCCACGGCGATGATAATGAAAACGGTGCCATGGCAACGTTCCAGTTCCGGTAACTCGATTGAGATGCCAGTGAAAAGGATAGGGCGTGAGCGAGTTGAGCAAGATGGTGGGGTGCTCCCGACTACCGGGTTCCCACGGGTTAGTGGCGAGGAAACTAGAGACAAATCGGACATGGTGCAAACATAGGCATCTCATACAACACATCACATGCATTCGTTCCACGGGTCATTGTCTCGACGGTTATACCTTCAAAGCGTGCAAATGGGACGGTTCGGGTTCGGTGCAATGTAGAGGAAGTAGACGTTCTCGTGGCGACGGTAGTGGAAGTAGTGGTACTATCGGTCCTCGGCGATGGTAGTGGTACTTAGCGATCTTGGTGGCGGTAGTCGTTCATGTTCTTAGTCGCACAAGTTTCCGTAGATGTTCAAGGTCACGGCGAGGAACTTGACATCCACGGAGTCTTCGAGGGTCGACGGTACTTGACGACCAAGTGGTCTCTGGGGTACTTGGCATTTGTGCTACCCGGGTGTTCGGCGCCAGAAGTTGTACATGGTCCACGAGTCATCGATCGTTCGGGGTCTGACTTGCGGGTCTTGCCGACATGAAGTGGTACTTGGCGAGTCCGCGTAGTTGTACACATGTTGTAGTCGAACTTGATGGAACCACTGTCCTCGAGGGTAGTTGTGGTACTCGTCGCGTTCTGGAACCAAAGTGGTACTTGGCAATATCCGGGACGGTCTTAGCATCTCGAAAACGGTCGTTGGTGGTGGAACTTGGCGAACCCGGGGGGTATGCCTTGGCACAGTTGCGCGAAGTGAAGAACATGAACTTGGCGGCAAAGGATCTCGTGCTCACATAACAACGAAGACACATGGAGGCGTTGGACGCACACGCGTGGTGGAGGCCTCGGACAGGAAGTTCAGAGCAGGCAAAGGGTTGCAGGAGCCGACTGCAAAGGTAGAGCAGCAGTATGGAGAGCACACAGCGAGGCAAGGGAGCTCGGGGCGGCTGCATGTCTTGAGGAGCGATGCAGGGGTGCAGGCGCGCGTGGAGAGGAACTCGGCAGCGTTGCAGCACGAGGATGGCGGCGTCGTTCTATGGGCATCCATGGCGGTGCATCGTTGGCAGGGCGCGGCGGACGAAGCAACAACGGGCAACGATGGGCATGGGAGGCGTCCTCGTGTGCGCCAGCGGCGTCGAGCACGGGGGGGGGGGGAGACAAGGTCGCGATGTAGTAGCAGAGAGCTTGGCAGAGCCGGCCATCCATGGCGGGCCAAGGTCGCCGGCGCGGCGTCGAGGGAAGCAGAGGCAGACGTGGTACGGGGTGACGGGGCAGCTTGTGCTCGCCGGCGTCGGAGGTTGACGCTGCGGCGTAGCCACGACAGATCAGTGACGGAGCTAGAGGGCAGCAGCCATGGCACGGCGGCGGCACGAGAGGAGGAGAGGGAGACGAGCACGAGGGTTGCGGGGTTTGAGGGAAGGAGAGGAGGAGATGGGATTGAATGTGGGGCTCTCTAGCGGCGGGGTGGGGACGAGGGAGAGGGAGAGATGGGATTGGGCAGGGGAGATGGTTAGGTTAGGATTAGGTGGGCCTAAAGGGGACACAAAAGCTCAAGTTTGGGGATGCCCAAGGCATCCCAAGATAATATTTCAAGAAGTCTCAAGCATCTAAGCTTGGGGATGCCCCGGTAGGCATCCCACCTTTCTTCTTCAACAATTATCGATTCGTATCGGTTGAGCCTAAGTTTTTGCTTCTTCAAATGATATGTGCTATTCTTGGAATGTCATTATATTTTGTTTTTCTTGCTGTTTTAATAAAATGCTTAGATCTGAAAGTTTTTGAATAAGAGAGAGTCCTCAAATAGCTACCTATTTACTTAACTACTCGCTTGATCTTCACTTATATCTTTTTTGGAGTAGCTCGTCATTTACTCTTGTGCTTCACTTATATCCTATTAGTAAATCGTTGAATGAATTGAATATCATGAAGTTGAAGTTATATCATGCCTAGTGGTAGCTTCACATTGGGTTTACAAAGTGAATCTTTTGAGGCTTGACAATCATAATATTGGTCATACAAGCAATTCACGAATAATTAGTATAAGGAAGAGAACTTTCACATGCAAATACACTATCATGGAAATCTTTTGTGATTGTGAGCCCCCATCAAAATATTATATGCCAAAATTGTTGATGTTGGACAAGGAAGACAACACAATGGTTTATGTTTGTTCACATTCACATATAAGTTATATTCTCATAGATCCTTCACCATGTGGTGCTTGCCCCCCATCCTTGCTAGCCAAAAATTCCGCACCAAGTAGAGATACTACTTGTGCATCCAAAAACCCTTAAACCCAAATCTTATCTTCAAGGGTCCACCATACCTACCTAAGGATTGAGCAAGATCCTTCAAGTAAGTTGTCATCGGTGCAATAAGGCAATAAAAATTGCTTCTAAAAGTGTGAGATCATTTAGTGAAAGAGAAAATTGAGCATTGTACGAACTTGTGATGGTGAAGAATAAAAGCGATAGACTGCATAATAAAGGTTGCCATCACAAGGGGCAATACAAAGTGACATTCTTTTGCACTAAGGGGTTGAGCATACAAACAAATAAGCGCATGGCAACCTCTACTTCCCTCTGCAAAGGGCCTATCTTTTACTTTTATGTATTTACTTTTATGCAAAGAGTCAAAGTTCTTCTCTCTATTCATTTTTATTTTTCTCTTTTGGCAAGCATCATATGGTGAGGAAAGATCTAGGCACATATATCCAGTTGGATATGGGTAGCATGAGTTATTATTGTTGATATCACCCTTGAGGTGAATACGTTGGGAGGAAAATTATAAGCCCCTATATTTCTATGTGTCGGTTGAAACGTTTTGCTCATGTATATGCGATGAGTGTTAGCAATCATAGAAGACTATGTGCTGGTTGAGTATGTGGAGCTCTTACTTAAACTCAGTTGAATAAGTTGAATTACAATTGCTTGGTGACTGAGAACATAGGTTGTTGAGTTTCAAGAGAATTCATTGTTTGAACCTTAACATGTGAATTAGTTGCTACTTTAACATGAGAAATTTTATGAGAAATAATTGTTGTTTTGATGCTAGGAAAAGTGATTGAAATTATCATTGATCAAACTTATGCACTTTGCGAGCATTCGCACTTCATAAATTATTTCTTTTATCATTTACCTACTCGAGGACGAGTAGGAATTAAGCTTGGGCATGCTGATACGTCTCCGACGTATCTATAATTTATGAAGTATTCATGCCATGTTTACAACAATTTCATATGGTTTTGGTATGATTTGGATGGAACTAACCTGTACTGACGCTGCTTTCAGTAGAATTACCGTGGTGTTGTTTTTTGTGCAGAAATGGAAGTTCTCCAAATGAGCTGAAACTTTTTCATGAATTTTTTGGAACAAAAGAGACCCCCGAAGCTTCGTGGGAGGGCCAGAAGAGCCACGAGGAGGGCACAACCCACCAGGGCGCGCCTGGTGGGCCTGGCTTGCCTCGGTGGGTTGTGCTCACCTCAAGGCCCATCTTCGCGTGAAACCGACGCGAAAAAATCCTAAAAATAGAGAAACCATCAGAAATAAACCTAGATGAGAATTCCGCCGCTGCAAGCCTGTGTGGCCATCGAAAACCAATCTAGACCCCGTTCTGGCACCCTGCTGGAGGGGGGAATCATCTCCGGTGGCCATCTTCATCAACTCGGCGGCCACCACGATGAGGAGGGAGTAGTCCACCCTCATGGCTGAGGGTTTGTACCAGTAGCTATGTGTTTAATCTCTCTCTCTCGTGTTCTTGAGATGTCACGATCTTGATGTATCGTGGGCTTTGTTAATATAGTCGAATCATATGGTGTCTTCCCCTCTTTATCTTGTTGTGATGAATTGAGCTTTTCCGTTTGAGATTTTGTTGTTATCGGATTGAATACTTTTATGGATTTGAGAGCACTTTATGTATGTCTTGCATATGAATACTCGTGGTGACAATGGGGTATCATATTAATACACTTGATATATGTTTTGGCACTCAACTCGCGGATTCCCGAGGTGACATTGGGGTAATCTACGCATAGGGGTTGATGCATGTTCTTGTCTTTGTTTCTCCGGTAGAAATCTTGGGGCACTCTTTGAAGTTCTTTGTGTTGGATTGAGTATTATGAATCTGTAATTATTTGGTGTTATTTTAGTACGGACTCTTGGATAGATCAATCGGAAAGAATAGCTTCGAGGTGGTTTCGTACCCTACAAACGATTTCTTCTTACGTTCTCCGCTAGATAGGAACTTTGGAGTGATTCTTCGTTGCACGTTGAGGGATGGTTATATGATCCAATTATATTAGCATTGTTGAGAGATTGCACTGGCGAAAGTACGGACCATAGGCCTCATTTTTAAGCATTGCAATACTGTTTTTGTGCCCGTTTACTATTTGCTACCTTGTTGTTTTTATTTATTCAGATTATAAAAATATATTCTACCAACAATATTACACTTTTATCACCATCTCTTAGCTGAACTAGTGCACCTATACTATTTTCCATTGTATTGGGTGTGTTGGGGACACAAGAGATTTCTTGTATTTGATTGCATGGTTGTTTGAGAGAGACCATCTTCATCCTACGCCTCCCACGGATTGATAAACCTTAGGTCATCCACTTGAGGGAAAATTGCTGCTGTCCTACAAAACTCTGCGCTTGGAGGCCCAACACGTGTCTACAAGAATAAAGTTGCGTAGTAGACATCAGGTGTCAATCTAGTAGGAGGCACAAGCAAGTCTGCAATCTATGCAGCTGCACAAACTAACAAACACTTGCACTCAACGTGAAAAAGGGGTTGTCAATCCCTTCACGGTCTTGAACAAGACTGAGATCTAATAGAGATAGGTATAAAGGATAAATAAAAAGGCAAACTAAAATAAATCTAAATAAATTTCATCAAGATATTTTTGGGTTTTTTGGTTCATAGATATGAAAATATATGATGGAAATAGACCCGGGGCCATAGGTTTCACTAGAGGCTTCTCTCTTGAAAGGAAACATATGATGGGTAAACAAATGATTGTCGAGCAATTGATAGAAAAGCACAAAGTTATGACTATATCCAAGGCAACGATCATGAATATAGGCATCACGTCCGTGTCAAGTACACCGACTCCTGCCTGCATCTACTACTATTACTCCACACATCAACTGCTATCCAGCATGCATCTAGAGTATTAACTTCATATGAATAGATTAACACTTTAAGTAATATGACATGATGTAGAGGGATAAACTCAAGCAATATGATGAAAACCCCATCTTTTTACACTTGATGGCAACAGTACAATACGTGCCTCGCTACCCCTACTTTGTCACTGGGTGAGGACACCACAAGATTGAACCCAAAACTAAGCACCTCTCCCATTGCAAGAAATACCAATCTAGTTGGCCAAACCAAACCGATAATTCGAAGAGATATACAAAGATATTTGATCATGCATAAAAGAGTTCAGAAAGGACTCTAATAATATTCATAGACAATCTGATCATATATCCACAATTCATCGGATCTCGACAAACACACCGCAAAAGAATATTACATCGGATAGAACTCCAAGAACATCGAGGAGAACATGGTATTGAAGATCATATAGAGAGAAGAATCCATACTAGCTATGGACCCTTAGGTCCGTGGTAAACTACTCACGCTTCATCGGAAGGGCGGCAAGGTTGATGTAGTTGCCCTCTGTGATCGAACCCCCCTCCAGCAGGGTGCCGGAAAAGGCCCCAATATGGGATCTCATGGGAATAGAGGCTTGCGGCGGCGGAAAAGTATTTTGGTGGATGCTTCTGGTGGTTTGGGAATATTTGGATATTTGTGGAGCAAGAATTAGGGTTGGAGGACACCCGAGGGGCCCACAAGCCCTCAAAGCCCCCCCGGGCGCGCCTAGGAGGCTTGTGGCCTCCTCAGTTATCTTATGACCCCCTCTCCAAGTTATGTGGATGTCATCTAGTCCAAGAAAAATCATCGCAAAAGTTTTATTCCGTTTGGACTCCGTTTGATATTCCTTTTCTGTAAAACTCAAAAACAAGGAATAACAGAAACTGTCACTGGGCTCTAGTTTAATAGGTTAGTCCCAAAATAATATAAAATAGCATATTAATGCATGTAAAACATCCAAAACAGATAATATAATAGCATGGAACAATCATAGATTATAGATACATTGGTGATGTATCAGAAGGGTGCAAACGCGACAGAGAGGAATTCATGCATGAAGAGTATATTAATTGGCTTCTTAAAAGGACCCCCCAGGTAGATTTGGGTACTCCCTCCGTCTGAAAAAACTTGTCCCTCAAATGGATGTATTTAGCACCAAGTTAGTGCTAGATACATCCATTTGAGGAACAAGCTTGGACAAGCTTTTCCGGACGGAGGGAGTATTACATTTGAAGATTTATACTTATAGAACCTAGAGCAATTCGGTTTATCCGAACGTAGCCCTGGAGGTGGCAACTCAAAAGGTAAGAAGAACCACTAACAAAGAAAAGGGGAGTGAAAGTGACGACACTGGACTAGCCGTAGAAGCGCTGAAGTCGAGCTGCGTTCCATGGGTTTGGTTTGAGGCGATTGTCCGTTGGATTGCGAAGACGATATGCTCCTCCTGCTAGTACTTCATCGATTATGAAAGGACCCTCCCATTTGGGTGAGAGCTTGTGCTTCTGTTTCTCAGGGGGGACAGAGGACGAGTTCGCCTACGTTGTATGCCTTCGCCCGAACTTCTCTGCTCAGGTAGCGTTGGGCTTGCTGTCGATAGAATGTAGAGCGAGCCCGAGCTATGTCACGGTCCCCTTCCAGTGCGTCCAGGTCGTCCTGCCGATCCAAATCAGCTTCCTTTCCTTCGTACATGCTCATTCTAGGCGTGAAATGGATGATATCGCAAGGGAGGACTGCTTCTGTGCCGTACACCATAAAGAAGGGTGTGTATCCTGTTGACCGGTTGAGGGTGGTGCGTACTCCCCATAATACGGAATCGAGCTCCTCAAGCCACTGGCAATCAGATTCCTTCAAGGAATAGACTAGATGGGGCTTTATGCCAATCATGATGAGTCCATTGGCTTGTTCGACCTGTCCATTGGTATGTGGGTGATACACCGAAGCATAGTCGAGCTTGATACCCATCTTAGCGCACCAGTACTTAACCTCCTGGGCTGTAAAATTGGATCCATTGTCCATAATTATGCTGTGGGGAAGGCCATAACGGTGCACCAAGTTAGATATAAAGTCGACAACTGGTCTGGATTCGGCTGAAGTTACTGGTTTTGCCTCGATCCATTTAGTGAATTTGTCGACCATAACCAGTAAGTATTTCTTTTTCTTGGATCCCCCTTTAAGTGGTCCAACCATGTCGAGTCCCTAGACCACAAAGGGCCGGGTGATTGGTATAGTCCGAAGAGTCGTCAGGGGCATGTGGCCTTGATTTGCAAAAGGCTGGCATCCAACGCAGTGTTGGACTAAAGTATGCGCGTCCGCGCGAGTGGTGGCCAGAAAACCCAGCTCGGAAGGCTTTGCTTACCAAAGCCCGAGTTACCGCGTGGTGGCTGCCCATGTCGGCATGTATCTAAGCCAAAAAAATTTGCCCCTCCTCTTCAGATATGCATCTCTGGAGGGTTCCGGTGGTGCTTTTCTTATACAGCTCACTGATGCAGCTTGAAACTGTGTTGGTATTTCCCCAAAGAGGAAGGGATGATGCAATATAGCTACAATACGTATTTCGCTTAGTTGTGAAACCAAGGTATCAATAAAGTAGGAGAACCAAGCAACACTATGTAGATGGTACCTACACACAAAGAACAAATACTTGCAACCCGACGCGTAAGAGGGGTTGTCAATCCCTCTACGGTAAAAAGATAAATTATTTTGTATGAGATTGGATAAATAGATCTTGATAAAACATGAAATAAAATAAGTAAAGAAAAAGTGCAGCAAGGTACGTTTAGGTTTTTGGAAATATAAATCTGGAAACAATTATGGCAAAAGATAGATCGGAAAGCAAATATGATAAAAGATAGACCCAGAGGCCATAGATTTCACTAGTGGTTTCTCTCGATAAAATAGCACATGATGGATAAACAAATTACTGTTGGGCAATTGATAGAAGATCAAATAATTATGACGATATCCAAGGCAATGATCATGAATATAGGCATCACGTCCGAGATTAGTAGACCGAAACGATTCTGCATCTACTAATATTACTCCACACATCGACCGCTATCCAGCATGCATCTAGTGTATTAAGTTCACGGAGAAATGAAGTAATGTAATAAGAATGATGACATGATGTAGACAAGATCTATTCATGTAGGAATAGACCCCCATCTTTTTATCCTCAATAGCAATGATACATGTGTGCCTCGCTACCCCTTCTGTCACTGGTTGAGGACACCGCAAGATCGAACCCATCACAAAGCACCTCCTCCATTGCAAGAAAAATCAATCTAGTTGGTCTAACTAAACCAAAGATTTGTAGAATAAATCTGAGGCTATAAATAATCATGCATATAAGAGATCAAGGAAGGCTCAAATAATATTCATGGAGATAGATCTGATCATAAACTCGAACTTCATCGGATCCCAACAAACACGCCACAAAAAGTCATTACATCAAATAGATCTCCAAGAGACCATTGTATTGAGAATCAAAAAGAGAGAAGAAGCCATCTAGCTACTGCCAACGGACCCGTAGGTCTATGGTGAAATACTCACGCATCATTGGAGAGGCACGAATGAGGATGATGAACCCCTCTATGATCGTGTTCCCCTTCGGTGGAGTGCCAAAATAGGGCTCTAGATTGGATCTCGTGGTTCTGGAACTTGTGGTGGCTAGAATTGTGTTTCGTCAACTCCCCTAGGGTTTCTGGAATATTTAGGTATTTATAGAGCTGAGAGGCGGTGCAAGAGACCCCCGTGGATCCCACAACCCATCAGGGCGCGCCAGGGGCCTCTGGAGCGTCCTGGTGTCTTGTGGGCCCCACGGGCCTCGTGATGCCCCTGATTCAATCGTACACTAATCATACACGCAAATGTGTATGATCAAGATCAGGGACTCACGGGAAGATATCACAACACAACTCTAGACACAAATTAAAATAATACAAGCTTTATATTACAAGCCACGGGCCTCGAGGGCTCGAATACACAAGAGTTGGCGGAAACAACAATATCTGAGTACAGACATAAGTTAGACAAGTCTGCCTTAAGAAGGCTAGCACAAAAGCAACAATGATCAAAAAGGCAAGGCCTCTCGCCTGGGAGCCTCCTAACTACTCCAGGTCGTCAGCGGCCATCACGTAGTAGTAGTAGGCACCCTCGGGGTAGTAGTAGTCATCAGTGGTGTCGTCTAGCTCCTCGGATCCGTCATCTGGTTGCAACAATCGGGTATGGGGAAAAAGAGGTAGCAAAGCAACCATGGGTACTCATCCAAAGTACTCGCCAGACTTACATCAGATCTAAACTAAATATGCATCTATATCAAAGGAATGGGTTGTATCTGTGGACTAAACTTCATAATGCCAGAAGGGAAGGGGAAAGCCTAGCCTATCAAAGACTAGCATCTTCAAGCAGCTCCAAGCATCTTGCAGCATCAGAAGAGATAAGAGTGGCATATATATTAGTAAGTCTGTTCTAACATTGCCCAGAGATCACTTCCTCGACTCCCTGCGAGGAAACAATCCCGGAGCCATCATATCCATTACATGCCTCAGCATCCGGTATCCAGTTCTAGCTGTATCGATCGGGATACAACTCCGAGAGTCCGTTACCGTGCACCCGGCTATTCGAATAGATCAAAATCTTCCCTGTATGGGTGCACCAACTGAACCAACATGCTTGATCGACTCCGGTTGGACACACCATCAGGTCATGACCGGCCTCGGTCAGCCCTACTTAGGCTCGACGGAGAGGTCAGCACGCCGGTCTAAATCCTAAGCGCGCAGGGGTCTTGGGCCCATCTCCCTTTGCACTCCTGCACGTTGCGCACGCGGCCGGTGAGCATACCTAGCTACCTCCTTTATCAAGGCAGGTGCTTACGTAGTCCAACCCAGTGCGCGCCGCTCAGTCGCTGACGTCTGGAAAGCTTCGGCTGACGCATACGACGCAGATTACCCATACTTCTTCCTGCGTGGTGGTTAGTGCGAAAAAGGCCAGAGGCCTACTCGGATCAAAGATGGTTATGTTTCCTAACCATAGACATGAGTTGTCATTTGATTAACGGGATCACATCATTAGGAGAATGATGTGATTGACATGACCCATTCCATTAGCTTAGCACCCGATCGTTTAGTATGTTGCTATTGCTTTCTTCATGACTTATACATGTTCCTATGACTATGAGATTATGCAACTCCCGTTTACCGGAGGAACACTTTGTGTGCTACCAAACGTCACAACGTAACTGGGTGATTATAAAGGTGCTCTACAGGTGTCTCCAAAGGTACATGTTGGGTTGGCGTATTTGGAGATTAGGATTTGTCGCTTCGATTGTCGGAGAGGTATCTCTGGGCCCTCTCGGTAATACACATCACTTAAGCCTTGCAAGCAATGCAACTAATAAGTTAGTTGCAAGATGATGTATTACGAAACGAGTAAAGAGACTTGCCGGTAACGAGATTGAACTAGGTATTGAGATACCGACGATCGAATCTCGGGCAAGTAACATACCGATGACAAAGGGAACAACGTATGTTGTTATGCGGTCTGACCGATAAAGATCTTTGTCGGTGTCAAAACTGGCGAATCTCGGGTAGGGGGTCCTAAACTGTGCGTCTAGGTCGGATGATAACATGAGGCAGGGGACACGGAGTTTTACCCAGGTTCGGGCCCTCTTGATGGAGGTAAAACCCTACGTCCTGCTTGATTAATATTGATGATATAGGTAGTACAAGAGTAGATCTACCACGGGATCAGAGAGGCTAAACCCTAGAAGCTAGCCTATGGTATGATTGTTGTTCGTCTTACGGACTAAAACTCTCCAGTTTATATAGACACCGGAGAGGGCTAGGGTTACACAGAGTCGGTTACAATGGTAGGAGATCTACATATCCGTATCGCCAAGCTTGCCTTCCACGCCAAGGAAAGTCCCTTCCGGACACGAGACGGAGTCTTCAATCTTGTATCTTCATAGTCCAGGAGTCCGGCCGAAGGTATAGTCCGGCCACCCGGACACCACCTAATCCAGGACTCCCTCAGTAGCCCCTGAACCAAGCTTCAATGACGACGAGTCCGGTGCGCAGATTGTCTTCGGCATTGCAAGGCGGGTTCCTCCTCCAAGTACTTCATAGAAGATTTTGAACACAAAGGTAGTGTCCGGCTCTGCAAAATAAGTTTCCACATATTGCCATAGAGAGAATAACATTTACACAAATCTAATCTGCTGACGTATTCCGTAGCGTGACATCACACCACGGCCAAGTCTTTATTCGAATCGTTTTACTGTCCCACCTCAGTGCGTTTAGAGAGGCGGTTTCCTTGGCACGTCTTGTTAAAGCAGAGATCGTGTCCCCTTATTCCGGGATTCTCATCAATACGGGTGTGGGTAACCCAACCGCGCCATTGACTGCGGCGCTTGGGAGATAAGCGAGTTTTACCAGGCTGGTGAGGGCGCATAGTCGCGTCTGCCCATATAAGGGGATAAGGATCCACCTTTTCATCCACGCCTTCTTCCTCCTTTGCCTATCCATTTCCGCGCACTCGAGCTCCAGCGCCCAAGTCCGCACACCCCACCTCAACCTTCTCCAGCCATGTCCGGAGCGGGAGGCAAGTGGATGGTCTCCTCCGTCACGGAGGGACACATCAAAAGACCGAGGAAGGCCGGATACTTGTCTAGCGACATTGCGCACCGGCTTCCCGAAGAGGGGCAGCTCATCCCCACCCCTAGGCCCCATGAGAGGGTGGTGTTCCTCCCCCATTTCCTCCGCGGACTGGGCCCTCTCCACCCATTTGTCCGGGGGCTCATGTTCTACTATGGCCTGGATTTCCATGATCTGGCCCCGAATTTTGTCCTCAACATCTCGACGTTTATCGTCGTGCACGAGGCTTTCTTCTGCATCCGCCCCCATTTCGGCCTATGGCTCAAGACATTCAATGTCAAGCCAAAGGTGGTGCGCGGCACTCAGGCGGAGTGCGGAGGCGCCATGGTGGGCAAGATGCCCAACGCCCTATGGCCCGAGGGCTCCTTCATGGAGTCCCTAAAGGGGTGGCAATCGGGGTGGTTTTACATCACCGAGCCGCGCGACCCTGAATGGGTCGCAGCCCCCGAGTTCCGAGCCGGACCCCCTACGCGGCTCACCTCCTGGAAAGAGATGGGCCTGTCGTGGGGTAAAGAAGGAGAGCTGACTGGACTCCAAACATGCGTCCAAACCCTGGTGGACAAGAAGCTCAAACTTGTCAACGTAGTCCAGGTTATGCTCATCCGCCGGATCCTCCCGTGTCAACAACGGGCTTTCAACCTGTGGGAGTTCGACCCGGAGCAACACCGAACTCTAAGTAGGCTCTTCGACACAACGTACGAAGATGCCTGGAAGGTGCTTTTCAAGGGCGCCGAGGCCCCCGCATCCGCTACCGAGGATCGCGGATTCAGCACGTAGCGTCGTGCTCGTGCGGTAAGCTGTATTTACCTTTTACAGGGTATTAGTTTTTCATAGTTTGACTCCACGCGAGATCTTAAGCTCCCTTACCTTTGACAGGATTGGCAGGAGATGTCCGGACAGATCAATTGTCCGGCTCCTTTGCCCGAAGGCCCAGCGGACGCTCGCTTGGCGAAGCTACTGGTTCCGGCACCCTATGTGGTGCCGGAGAAGAAGGCCACGGGGACTCGGAAGAGTGCCCGGCGCCTGGGGGTGTCGCATTCATCATCCGACGACTCCAAGACACACCCCTCCCGTGAAGACGAGGAGGAGGAAGAAGAGACCTCTCCCCCTCTAGCGGGGGGAGAGAAGAAAAGGAAGGCCGCCCCAACTGGGGAGGCCGAAGGGTCCAAGAAGGGGAAAACCCTTCCTCCGGACGGCTCCACCAACGCCGACGACGGCGAAGAGGAGTGGCCGCACAGGGCCAAGCCCCTGGTGTCGGATTTCGGGTTCCGGCAGACCCTTAAGGTTCGAACACTGGGTGCGCGCGGAGATTACGCCTTCAACCTCACCGTCTCGCAAGGATCTAAAACTACTAAAAGAACTGCGCAAGAGACACAAGATTTATACTGGTTCGGGCCACCGATGTGGTGTAATACCCTACTCCAGTGTGTGGTTTGTGGATTGCCTCCTGGGGCTGGTGATGATGAACAATACAGGGAAGAACAGCCTCGCGAGGGTCTATTCTTGGCTGGGGTGATGAACCGTTAGGGGGTTCGGTCACTTCTCTCTCTCTCTCACTTGCTGATCATTCGGAACCCCTTGCAATGTGGGTGGCTAGTCCTATTTATAGAGGCCCTGGTCCTCTTCCCAAATATTGAGCGGGAAGGGATCCAACAATGGCGGGCTAATTTGAAGGGGGACAGCGAGTACACTTATCCTGACAAAAGCAGTCTTCGCCTGCCAAAGGCTCTGGTGATGACGCCGTGCTGGGCTCCATGGTGACCTTCGTCTCGTAGTCCTCCTGGTCTTGGTCTCGTTGCACCGAAGTGGCAACCTTTGCCTAATGCCTCGGTACTCCGCGGCTGCGCTTGCCCCCTTTGCACCAAAGAGGAAAGAAGGACGCTGCGCGCGCTGGCACCCGCCTGGTGCCCTGAGTCGTCATGGCTTACGTCAGGGGCACCTCGCGAGGTACCCCACGTTGAACTCTCCGCCTCCTCGCGAGCCAGCCTGATGAGGCTGCACCTGAGGAAGCGCCGTGTCGTCCGCCTCACGAGGCTTGGCCCCTCGCGAGGGTCTTGAGTCTTGTGCTGATGAAGACGGGCCGTGTTGGGCCCCCATTGCGCCATGCCGCAGGCCGCAGGCAGGCAAGTCTAGGGACCCCTGTTCCCAGAACACCGACAGTAGCCCCCGGGCCCAAGGCGCGCATGGACTTGGCCGTGCCGAGAGGCGAAAGGGCAAGGGCGAAGTGCCGCGGGCCCTAACTGCCTGCGGCCTTGGACGCCGCGTGGCGGTTGACTGGACGTGGGTGCCTCAGCAACCGCGCGGGTTGATAAGGGAGCGGCATCTGCCCAGACCTTGCCCTTGCTTTCTCCGGTTGCTGCTCAGATCCCCTTTCTCGCGCCTCCCCTTTCTTCCTCCAAACTTCCAGATCTACTCCGGTTGCGCGACCTAGGAAGCCATGGCGCCTCGTCAGCCTCCGGCCAAAGCTTGGTACTCTCCTGCCCTGGACCCGCCGAATGTGTCCAAGGCCAGCCTTACCCGGCTGCGCCGGATGGCGGCGGCGCAGGGCATCGACGGGATGGAGGTGTTCAAGGTCGGCTCCGCCACCTTTGAAGGCCGAGGGAGCACCTTTTATCCTCTCTTTGTAAGCTCCATTGCAGCGGGCTTGGTGCCTCCCTTCTCCGAGTTCTTCTTCTCTGTCCTTCGCCATTACAACTTGCAGGCTCTGCATCTCCACCCCAACTCTGTCCTTCTTCTGGCGATCTTCGCTTACTACTGCGAGGCCCACGTAGGGGTGCAGCCCTCGGTGGCCTTGCTGCGCCACTACTTCTACCTCCGGACCTCTGGCAGTTCCCCTTCCGCGTGCGCGAGCTTCGTTGCGTATAGCAGCACCATCGCCATCTCGAGTCCCGGGAAGAGGGCTGATGGCTTCCGGAGCAAGTGGGTCTTGGTAGATGCCGGACGCATCCACCCTCGGCCGATCTTGCCCACGGAGCAGCCCGTGAGCTCCGGCGACTGGTGCCGGGAGGAGCTCACGGATCCCCGCGCGAAGTTGGTGTTGGAGAAGATGGACGCGGACTTGAGGCCGGCCTGCATGACGGCGGCGAAGTTGACCGGTGTGTCGCTGCTGAAGGAGTTCTTGGAGTACCAGCTAGCTCCACTCCGGCGGTACTCTCCTCCAATGTGGAGGCCTCATTAGAGCCCCACGGATGTGGACGAAGAGGACATGACCGCGGTTCTTCAATCTCTGGTTGGGGGCGAGGTGGCAAGGTTGGAGGGCGCTCCCAAGCCCTTGTTCCTTCGCGACGACTGGAAGCGGGTGGTGAAGTCCATGCCTGTTTTCAACGGGGACGGGCTCGTGCCCGTGGCGTCTTCTGGAGGGCCAGTGGACGTGCCCTCCGGCGACTCCAGCGAGGAGGAGGACGAAGAGGAGCGGGGAGAGGGGCCCGATTCTGGGGCGACCGACGGAGAGTCGAGGGCTCCCCTCCCTCGGCGCTCGCCCCGTACCCTCCGCCTTTCGCCGAGCGATGATGATGATGATGATGATGATGATGATGACGTGCTGGGTAGCGGGAGCTCACCCCCGATCCCGAAGAAGGACAGGACCAGGCTGATCCCCCGCGGGTCTGCCCCTGCCCCAAGGCAGTCCGCAGACGCGCCTTCTGCTTCCAAGGTCGACCCTTCCAGCCGGCTGTTTGGCTTGAAGTTTGGCCGGAAACTGCCCGAGCTCACCGGTGATGACTCGTAAGCGCTTGATCCTTGTTCTTTTGCTTCTCGTTCCGCCGACGGGGCTTGATGATTGCTTTTCTTGAATAGGCTGGCGCCCGTGGCGAAGAAGCCAAAGGGGGCTCCTGAGGCTCCATCCGCGGTAGCGCCTCCGCCTATGGAGGGAGGTGACCGCGGCGCGTGGGCTTCTCCTGCCCGGTCGCCCTTGGGCGGCCTGGCCATGCTGGCGGGGGCGAGCTCAGCCCCCATGGCCCAAGCAGCTCCTGAAGTGCCCTTGTCTGGCGCTGCTGCTACGGCTGTGGAGGCGCAGCGGACTCCGCCTCGGGACACGGCGGCCTCGCCGCCGCTACCTTCTCCTCCCGTTCCGCTGACCGTTGCTTCCCTAACTCCTCCTGCTGTCTTGGAGCGCACCAATGTTTCTCCGCCTTCTTCTTCCATCCTGGAGCACGCCGTTGCTGAGCTGGACCGGCTGCGGCAGGATCTTCTCGGCGCCGACCCTCGCCTGGTGGCCGGGCGCCTGGAACTGGCTTCGGGGTGGATTCGCTCCGATGCTTCGATTCGGGCGGCGTTGGTTCAGGCCTCGACGGCCTGTGATGAGGAGAGGTGGGCCGTCCTTGAGGCGAAGGCCGCTCGTGACGCAGCCCTGGGAAGAGTGGTTGAAGTTCGTGACCACTGCAAGGAGCTGGAGGACGAGCTGCAAGGTCTGCGGGGCCAGCTCACGGAGGAGGTCCGCCTTCGCCAAGAGCAGGAGAAGGGGGCGAAGGCGCGCGAGGCGGCGCTTGAGAACCGGGAGGCCAGGCTCAAGAAGCGCCGCGACCACCTGGGCGCGTTGAAGGAGGAGCTGGAGGCGACGAAGGTCGAGCTGGACGCCAAGGCCCGGGTCCTCGCCGAGGATCGCGTGGCCTTCGCGGACATGGAGAAGGATGCCCGTGCTTCGCTGAAGATGCTTTACAAGAGCGGCCTGGACAGCCCGCTAGCCGGTGACGAGGACGGCCCTGCCAAGCTGCTTCCCTTCCTGGTTAAGGCTCTTGGGGATGTCGCCCTCGGCATCGGCCCCGCGGCCGAGGCCGAGGCGCACGTCCTGTCTTCTGCTGCGCTGACGCGGGTCTTCGCCCACATCTACCTTCGCGATCCCAACGTCGACCTCGATGGCCTGCTGGAACCGGTGAGCGGCGAGGGTGCTGCCGCCGCTGTCGAAGCCGTGAAGGGGCGCGCGGAGGCGCTGCTGGGGAGGTTCCTGGCCTTCAGCACCAAGCCAAAGCAAGGCGCTGCCGACCCTGCCGTTCCATGAGGCGAAGCCACCGCCGACAAGTGACTCCGTCCCATCCCTGTTCTTCCTTCGGTTCCTGCACACATATCACGCCTCGGGGAGGCATTTAAACTTGCGTTTGGTACTAAGGCGACAATATGGATCGTAATATTTTCTTTTAAATTCCTTGGATTTTATGCTTTTCTTCCCTACTTGCTTGTGTTCTACGCCGGCAGAGCCCGGCCCCGCGCATGCCTCACCCAGCATTAGCCCCGACCGGAAACCAGGACGGGACCAAAGGAGTGAGGGGCCACGTGACAAGTTAGGCTCCTGAGTCGCGATGCTCAGGAGTCCTCCTTGGCGCGCGAACAACAAGTAGGGAAGCGTGATGTAGGTGTGTCTTCCGTTCTACTTCTGCAGAGCCCGACTCCGCGCGTACCTCACCCAGCATAGCCTTTCGAAACTAAGGAGTGAGGGGCTACGGAGCCAGTTAGGCTCCTGAGTCGCGATGCTCAGGAGTCCCCCTTGACGCGCGAACAGCGGGTGATGAGGCGAGATGTAAGCGTGGCTACCATTCTACGTCTGCAGAGCCCGGCCCCGCGCGTACCTCACCCAGCATAGCCTTTCGGAACTAAGGAGTGAGGGGCTACAGGACCAGTTAGGCCCCTGAGTCGCGATGCTCAGGGTTCCCCCTTGATGCGCAAACGGCCTTCATACCTTGGCTTCGCTCGGGGAGAGACGCGCGGCGAACCAGGCCCGAGGGGCCTGGCTGGGCGGCGTACGTCTGGGCGTGACCCAGTCGTAGCCCCCGTGCCCAGCCTCCTCGCGCGGCGCTCCCGAGGGGAGGCGTTCCGATGAGGCCGACCACTGAGCTCTGGGCTCCCTGAGGTTAACGCGGCCCGGAGGCCACCCTCAGTTGTTTATCACCAGCGCGGAGCATAGCGCTTCCGTATGTGTACGGGCATAGCCGCTCCTCGGCAGTGTCGTCAGCCAGCGCGGAGCATGGTGCTTCCACTGGTACGTGGGAGGGTGCTCCCCTCCGGGAGGAGCCCCCGGGGCGTATACAGCCCCGCCCTGACACATGGCTGGCATGGTAGAGCTAGGTGAGGTGTATCTGGGCACCCGTGAGCCAGCGCGGGACTCACGAGGCCCTACCTCTGGGCGGGTTGCGCCCGGCACTGGGCCGTGTCTTGAGATGTGTCCCTGCAGGGTTTGGTTAGATGCCGGTACTCTACGTCCTCGGGTCCCGGCCCTCGATCTTGTCTCAGCCGTCACTGGTATGCCAGGTCGCGATGCCGTGGACAAGACCAGAGGGTGAGGGCTGGAGAGCCAGTAAGAGCCCTGAGTCGCGATGCTCAGGCACCCCCCCCTTTAACGTGCAAGTAGTCGACATGGAGAAGAAGGGATGCCGTGGACAGGCATCAAGTAATCAAGCATGATAGGCGAACGCATAGTTGGAAATAAGCCCGATGGAGATACACGCCGCTGGGCCTAGCCCCAGCGGCTTGGGGATGATGTAGCCCGAGGGGCGCCCCCAACAAGGCAAACTAACCGACCGAAAGGTAAAAGCAAATACATGCCGCAGGGACAGACCCACGCGGCCTGGGGTGATGCAACCCTGGGAGGGCGCCCCCAGCTGGGAATGAGACTTGGAAGATGTCACCTGGGGATGTCGTTGGCGAAGTGGCGTTGGTGCAGCAGGCTCGGTGGGTTGCGGAAGCCGATCCTCACGAGCCCCCAGGCCCCGGGGCCTCGGGAGGCTCTGGAGGCACTGGTGACTCCTCGCGAGCTGTTTCCATCTCCGCCAGCGCCACGGAGCGCCTGTCTTCCTGAGCCTCCATGATGCCCCTCATGAGGCGCTGGTACACCGCAGCCACGCTCGACAGGCCGTAAGGCATGCGAACATAGCTGTGGGGCGGACCTCCGCAGCGCCCCACTCGCGAGGGCCAGAGGCGCTCCGTTGTGGCGATATGATTGAGCCCTGGTACGTCGACGTAGACGCACAGCCCACCATCCTCGCCTGGATGTGGGGCCGCAGCTGGTAGACGACGGCAACCTCTCATGATCCTTGGCTCCCGCAGTTCTTGGATGGCCTTGTTGACGAACTCCTGCTGGTCTGGCCTTCCTTGCCTGGCTCCTTCTCGAGGGAAATGTGCTTCGAAGCATGCCTCCACGCGGTGCCCAAGCGCCTCCCTCGTGACCCTGGCTAGGTCGGTGGCCCTCCAGGTGAGAGCCCTCGAGCCCTGCCTGAGGAGGGCGCCGGGCGCGCTTTCCTATGCGATGGAAGGAGGGTCCTCCCGGGCAGACACGGGCCCTGAGGGGCCTGCCTCCCGAGGGGCTGAGCCTGGCGACATCTTCTTCTTCTTGGGGGTGGTCTCAGGAAGCCTCCTGCTTCCGCGATCTGGGTCTTCTAGCGACGCGGCCTGAAAGGCTCGCTCCAGGGAACACACTGCATCTCTCTCTTCACAGGGCACCGTGATGACGCCGCCACTTCCTGGCATCTTGAGGACGTTGTAGCCGTGGTGAGTCACGGCCATGAACTTGGCCAGCGCGGGGTACCCGAGGATGGCGTTGTACGGCAGGTGGATGTTGGCGACGTCGAAGTCGATGAGCTCGGTGCGGTAGTTGCTGCGAGCCCCGAAGGTGACAGGGAGGCGGACCTGCCCGATCGGGACTGTGGAACCGTCAGTGACTCTGGAGAAAGGCTTGGTTGGCTGAAGCTGGTCATAGGGCACTTGGAGGTTGTTGAAGGTCTCCACGGACAGGACGTTGAGCCCTGCCCCTCCGTTGATGAGGGTCTTGGTGACCAGCACATTGCTGATGACTGGGAGCAAAGCATCGGGAGGATTCCGGCTGTGGCCGAGCACTTGAGCTGGTCTGCTGAGCTGAACGTGATGGCGCACGCCGACCACTTGAGGGGGCGCGTTGCTTCGAGCTTAGGGAGAACTGCATCCACCTCGCGGGCAAACTGCTTGAAGATACGTTGGGAGGCTGGGGCTTGAGCTCCGCCCAGGATGCAGGCGATTGCGCGCGGCTCCTGGAAGCCCCCAGCCCCCTCGTCTTGGTGGCGGTCTTCGTTCCTTCTTGGTGGAGGCGGCAGAGGAGGTAGGCCTGCGTTGCCGTGAGGGCGCTCCTCACGAGGCTGATCCCTCCAGTCTCCCTCACGAGGCAGGTCCCGCCAGCGGTTCTCGCGAGGCTGATCGCGCCACCCCTGGCATGTGCCGCGGTCTTCCCAGCGCCCTGGGTTTCTTCCTCCTCCTCGGCCGTAGCCCCGGTCAGCACGGTCAGGGCGACGGTCGATCCTTCCTTCTCGCACGGCGCGGAGCTCTTGACACTCGTTGGTGTTGTGGGTGTGGAGGTCGTGGTACACACAGTACCGGCTGCCTCTGGAGGGGTCAGGCAGATCCTTGCGCCGCTTGGTGTCTGGTTCGGCTGCGAGTACGACAGCCCCCTTGCGCTTCACGTCCTTGGCCTTGGGCTGCTTTTCTTCTGGGTTCGCGGCAGGTAGCTCGAGGAGGGAGAGACGTCCCTCCTCAGCCCTGGCGCACTTGTTTGCCAAGTTGAACAACTCTAGGGAGGTGCAGAGGTCTTCATGCATCGCCAGCTCCTCCTTCATCTTGACGTCGCGCACACCATCGGAGAAGGCCGAGATGATGGCCTCCTCAGACACCTTGGGGATCTTGAGGCGCGCGCTGTTGAAGCGCTGGATGTACTTTTGCAGGGTCTCTCCGGGTTGTTGCTTGATGCGGCGCATGTCGCGCACGGCGGGTGGCCGGTCACGTGTACCTTGGAAGTTGGCGATGAAGCGGGTGCGCATCTGGTCCCAGGAGGAAATCGTTCCTAGAGCCAGATTCAGGAGCCAGGTGCGAGCTCCTTCCTTCAGCGCCATGGGGAACCAGTTTGCCATGACCTTCTCATCCCCGTTGGCAGCCTCGATGCCCAGCTCGTAGAGCTGGAGGAACTCTGCGGGATCAGTTGTGCCGTCGTAGCGAGGAGGCAGGTCCAGCTTGAACTTGCCGGGCCACACGACGCTGCGCGGCTCAGTGGTGTAGGCGCGGCAGCCCGCGGTGGCCACGAAAGGCTTCGGCTGGTGGAGAGCTTGGTCTTGAGGGTCCCCACGCGCTGCAGCTTGGAGCAGAGCGGGGTCTTGGCGTGCCGGAGCTGGAGCAGGGAGCGCCCGGGCAGCCCCTTGCGGGCGAGGGACCTCTTGGCAGCTCCGTTCTTGCTGCGCTGGCACCTGGCGGAGCAGGTTCCGCCCAGGGGCCACGCGCCTTGGAGCCATGGCATCTTCTTGGAGAGGGGGCGGCTGGTACGCCCCCGGAGCTTCATTGCCCGCGCGGGGCGGAGTGCGGCGCAGTGGGGCGGATGGCGCAGGAGAGCCCCCTGCGGCACGGATGAGCTCGGCGACGCGGTCGAGCCACTCCTCGTAGACATCGTCGACGGGGCGGTAGCGCAGGAGCTCGTTTGCCGCGATGAGCGCAGCTCGAGCCTCCAAGGGCGCGCGGTGCGCGCGGGACGAAGAGCCAGCTGGAGCGAGCGATGGAGTAGCGGTGCGGCCGTCTTGCCGCACGGACGGGTGCTGAGACGAAGCTTGCTGCTCTCCCACCGCCGGGCCGGTGGCGGCGTTGACGGCGAGCGACGGGGAACGACGAGGACGCCCACCGACGGGGGCCGTCTGGGCGACGCGAGAGGCGATGGCGGCCCGGCGCTCGGCGCGGGCCCGACGAGCGTTAGACATGGATACGACGGTCGGAGGAGAGCGGAGTGGTGGAAGACGAATTCCGGCGCACCCCTACCTGGCGCGCCAAATGTCGGATTTCGGGTTCCGGCAGACCCTTAAGGTTCGAACACTAGGGTGCACGTGGAGATTACGCCTTCAACCTCACCGTCTCGCAAGGATCTAAAACTAGTAAAAGAACTGCGCAAGAGACACAAGATTTATACTGGTTCGGGCCACCGATGTGGTGTAATACCCTACTCCAGTGTGTGGTTTGTGGATTGCCTCCTGGGGCTGGTGATGATGAACAATACAGGGAAGAACAGCCTCGCGAGGGTCTGTTCTTGGCTGGGGTGATGAACCGTTAGGGGGTTCGGTCACTTCTCTCTCTCTCTCACTTGCTGATCATTCAGAACCCCTTGCAATGTGGGTGGCTAGTCCTATTTATAGAGGCCCTGGTCCTCTTCCCAAATATTGAGTGGGAAGGGATCCAACAATGGCGGGCTAATTTGAAGGGGGACAGCGAGTACACTTATCCTGACAAAAGCAGTCTTCGCCTGCCAAAGGCTCTGGTGATGACGCCGTGCTGGGCTCCATGGTGACCTTCGTCTCGTAGTCCTCCTGGTCTTGGTCTCGTTGCACCGAAGTGGCAACCAAAGAGGAAAGAAGGACACTGCGCACGCTGGCACCCGCCTGGTGCCCTGAGTCGTCATGGCTTACGTCAGGGGCACCTCGCGAGGTACCCCGCCTTGAACTCTCCGCCTCCTCGCGAGCTAGCCTAATGAGGCTGCGCCTGAGGAAGCGCCGTGTCGTCCGCCTCGCGAGGCTTGGCCCCTCGCGAGGGTCTTGAGTCTTGTGCTAATGAAGACGGGCCGTGTTGGGCCCCCATTGCGCCACGCCGCAGGTTGCAGGCAGGCAATTCTGGGGACCCCCGTTCCCAGAACGCCGACACCTGGCGAGATCGTAAGTGTCCGGGTACCAGAGTGATTCATAGTATTCTTCCATTTCATAGCTTTTCCTTATGTCGAACATGTTTATGCAGTCCACCTAAAGACCAGCTCGACGTGTCGTCAAGCGGTTCCCTGGATTCGTCGGATGTGAATTCGCTTCCGACGGCTACCTCCCCCCACCCTACGGATGACGCCGAGGTGCTGTCCCAACAGGTTCAAAGCCAGGAGGAGGTGGTCCTGGAGGCGCCGCAAGGCGACCTCCCGGACTCCAGGCGCGAAGGGGATAAAACCCCCAAGGGCTCCGAGTCCGGCCTTGAGCCGGACACCGCGCCGAAACCTTTAATAGTTCCGGACTCCAGTAGGCGGACTCCTTCCAAGAGGAGTGAGCCTACCGAGCTAGTGACCTCCGTCCAACCGGAGGCATCGGACAATTTGCTGGAGACGCTTAACGGCGCCTCCATCGACGAGGAGCACCGCACTATTATGAGTGCGGTGATCCAGAAGGTTCAGTCCTCCAAGAGCGGACTGACTGAAGCCTGTGCCAGCCTTCTAACAGGCTTTGAGGTAGGTAAAGAATATGTAAAAATATTACCGCATAGACAGTAGCCCCTGATGCTCTGTTCGGCGTTCGGAAAGAAAAGCCGAATAGAGGATCTAATAATCGCATGAGTCTAACATAATCAAGTCAATATGTGTATGCAGGCTTCGCTGCTGGCCTCCGCCGCACTGACTGCGGAGGTGGATACGCTGAAGCAGAACCTCGTGCGGTCCGAGAACGAGCTCGGCCATGCCAAGAGGCAACTCGAGGAGAAGGAAGGTAAGTAATACCTTGCGCAATTATATAGAGAAGATGTGGTTGCAAAAAATTGATAGGATCAACGTGCTATTATAGGGGCCATGGCCGAGGTGGCAACCCTTAAGCAAGCGTTGTCCGAGGCTGAAAACAGGGCGGCCGCGGAGCGCACGGAGAGAGAGAAGCAGGAGGCGCGGGTGGAGGAGGTGCAGAAAGAGCTCCAGGCTCTCGTGAAAAAACACGAGAGTTTGGAGCTTGACTCAAAGACGCAAGCGTCCGAGCTTGCGGCAGCCCTCAAAAGCGCGAAGCCAAAGCCCAGAAAGCCCTCAAAGAAATTGACGCGATGAAGAAGATAGCGGCGGGTAAGGCATTCATTATGCAAAGCAAGCACGTGAAAGTGAATTATTTGTTACTTACCCGAGTCCGGAGCTCTCCAGGAGCATTGGCAGATTTGCCCCGCGGTGCGTCTGATGCCGCCGCCTACTACCGAGCCGAGGAGGGGAGCTCGACGGAGAAGGTGTTCTGGTCTTAATATGCTGAGGCCGGTCACCTGGTGCCTTTGAGGGACCAGCTGAAGCAGATGGTCGAGCTCCACAAGGTTGCCGAACAGGCCGTAAAGGGCCTCATAGTTCGGCTGTGGCCTGGAGAGGATATGCCTAGGAGCTACTTCGGGCTGGTGAGGCGGCTGGTGGATGCCTGTCCATGGCTTGAAGTAATCAAGCGCTCCGTCTGCATCGAAGGTGCCCGTAGGGCGCTTGCCCGTGCTAAAGTGCACTGGGACAAGATGGATGCGGAGAAACTGGTGAAGGACGGGCCGCCGCCGGGCAAGGAGCATCGTGTCCCGCAAGCGTATTATGAGGGCGTCCTGAAGGGTGCCCGCCTTATAGCGGATGAATGCTCCAAAGATGTAATTTTTGAGTAAACTCGCATTTGTGATCCTGTACGCTGAAAACTTGCTCATATGCGCTAAGCAACGCTTTTGAATTTAAAATATTACCTTCTGTGCGGCCGTTTATCAAATTTGAGAGATGCCAAGTCGTCGGCTTCTGCCCCCATGCCACGAGTGCTGGGGTGTTCGGGATAAACATGAGCGCTCTTTTTCCCATTCTTGGGTCCTTCGAGGGAGGCGCTCAACACAACGAACAAGGCAATCAGACTATAATGCTTGAACACTCTCACTTAGCCATAGAATTCTATAATTTTAAATTTCGGCGAAGCCCCTAGTGTTCGGAAGACCGAGTTCGGGGCGCTATCCATGCCTAGGCCGGACAAAGCCGACTCCTCGCTCTAAGCGGCATAAGTCTTTAGGGACTCGAAAACCTCTCGAACAGCGACCAGCTCTCGCCTCATCATGACGGTCAGTTTTAGCTTTCTCTACTGAGGTGCTTAGCCCAGCTCAACTGGGGCACAATCGCAGTAGTTCTCCTAGTGCTACCTTAGCTGATATAATGGAACGTAAGGTACCAAAACATAGGAGCCGGGCAAACCCAACTATTGACGCAAGACATGATTCGGAGCCGATGCATATAATGCTATAAGTTCGAGGTGCCACACTTGTGAAAGTGTTCGGACTTCTCACACCATGTTGTGGGGTACTTAAGCCCCTGGCGTATTGGCCGTACCAAAGTGTATGGGTGCAACATGTCATTAATGAACATATATTCGTAAAAAAGAGGTAATGCGGTAATAGACGTAAGCTATGCATTGTTTATTTAAAAAAGCTGCGATCAAAGCAGAACGATACAAATAGTGCGATAAGAAAAAGATGGGACTATCAAATATGTCCTTTCTAGGGGCGAGCTGTGGAATGTTATGCGAAACAGGTATACTGTTCGTTATAGAGACCACCTTAGAGTTCCGTAGTGTGGCGTAGCTTTCTGCTTTCCTGGTTGTATCGTTTGTGCGGCAATTGTACTGCCGGACAAGCCTTCTGAAGAATGGAGTCCTGAAAATAAGAGAAATTTTAAGAAATCGGCAGCCCCTAGTGCGGTTTAAGCCGTGTTTCGGGCTTGCCGTGATGGTGCCCCTCTCGCTGTGCCCATGGTATTTCCAGAGCGTAGTTATGTACGCGCGGCACTAGTTTCGCAAGTTCGCGAGGGCTGGGGTTGGGGCCGCATTGCTACGCTTGCTCGGAGCGTGCCAGGCGGTCTTGTTGTAGGTTACTCCGGGCGCGCTTGACGATGTCCGGACATTTAATGGCCGGACTGGAGAATTGCCTTGAGAGGCTGCTTTGTACTTCCGCTGCGATAGCCGCCGTATGCTCCTCCGTTCGGAGAGAGTGTTCGGTGTTTCCATTGACCGTGATGACGCCTCGAGGGCCTGGCATCTTGAGCTTGAGGTATGCGTAGTGCGGCATCGCATTGAACTTGGCAAATACGGTTCGCCCGAGCAGTGCGTGATAGCCACTGCGGAACGGGACTATGTCGAAGATTAACTCCTCGCTTCGGAAATTATCCGGAGATCCGAAGACCACTTCAAGTGTAACTGAGCCTGTACAGTTGGCTTCTACACCTGGTATGACGCCTTTAAAGGTCGTTCTGGTGGGTTTAATCCTCGAGGGATCGATGCCCATTTTCCGCACTGTATCCTGATAAAGCAGGTTCAGGCTACTGCCACCGTCCATAAGGACTCTAGTGAGGTGAAATCTGTCAATAATTGGGTCTAGAACCAATGCGGTGAATCCGCCATGATGGATACTAGTGGGGTGGTCCCTTCGATCAAAAGTGATCGGGCAGGAAGACCATGGGTTGAACTTTGGGGCGACTGGCTCCATCGCGTATACGTCCCTTAGCACACGCTTCCGCTCCCTCTTGGGGATGTGGGTTGCGTATTACATGTTCACCGTCCGCACTTGTGGGGGAAAACCTTTCTGTCCACTGTTGTTCGGCGGCCGGGGCTCCTCCTCGTCATCGCTATGCAGCCCCTTGTCTCTGCTTTCAGCATTTAACTTGCCTGCCTGCTTGAACACCCAACAATCCCTGTTGGTGTGATTGGCTGGTTTTTCGGGGGTGCCATGTATCTGGCATGAGCGGTCGAGTATTCGGTCCAAACTGGACGGGCCTGGAGTATTTCTTTTGAATGGCTTTTTCTGCTGACCGGGTTTAGAGCCTCTGAATCCGGCATTAACTGCCATATCCTCAGCATTGTCGCCGTTAATGCGGCGCTTTTGTTTGTTGCGATGCGACCTGCCACTGCTGTCCTTGGTATCTGAATTACCAGGGCTCTTGGTCATGTTATTGCTGCGAGCTAGCCAGCTGTCTTCTCCCGCGCAAAAGCGGGTCATAAGTGTCATGAGGGCTGCCATAGATTTCGGCTTTTCCTGTCCTAGGTGCCGTGCAAGCCACTCGTCGCGGATGTTATGCTTGAAGGCTGCTAGGGCCTCTGCGTTCGGACAGTCGACGATTTGATTTTTCTTGGTTAGGAACCGTGTCCAGAATTGTCTGGCCGATTCCTCTGGCTGCTGAATTATGTGGCTTAGGTCATCGGCGTCTGGTGGTCGCACATAAGTGCCCTGGAAATTGTCGAGGAATGCGGCTTCCAGGTCCTCCCAACAACCAATTGATTATGCTGGCAAGCTGTTAAGCCAATGCCGAGCTGGTCCTTTAAGCTTGAGTGGGAGGTATTTGATGGCGTGTAAGTCATCACCGCAGGCCATGTGGATATGAAGGAGATAGTCCTCGATCCATACCGCAAGATCTGTTGTGCCATCATATGATTCGATGTTCACGGGTTTGAAACCCTCGGGGATTTGATGATCCATTACTTCATCTATGAAGCATAGTGGGTGTGCGGCGCCTCTGTACTGGGCTATATCACGACGCAGCTCAAACGAGCTTTGTCTACTGTGTTCGGCCCGGCCGGATTTACTATATCCGGCGTGACGAGTACCGTCTCGTGCCGTGGGGCGTCCACGTGATCCGTAGATCGATCTTGTTTGCCTTGCCTTGTCCTCCAATATGTCTCGCAGGTCTGGCGCATTTTCCCATGCCTTGATATTTTTGGAGCGGCACCGGGGTGCGACTTGAGTGGAGGGCTGAGAGGCCTCTCTGTCGCGGCCACGAGGTGGGCGGTCGGCCGCATCATGCGCTGGTGATGTAGGTTTAAGTGCTTCCTCCTCTAATTGGGGTAGCAACCTGCGCTTTGGGTAGCTCTTGGAGGGGTGTTCGAGTTCATACTCTTTGGCCGCAAGAACTTCAGTCCATCTGTCGGCTAGCAAATCTTGATCAGCTCTAAGCTGTTGCTGTTTTTTCTTGAGGCTGCTCGCCGTGGGCATAAGCCTGCATTTGAAACACTCTTGTTCGACGGGATCCTCCGGCACGACAAATTCGTCATCGTCGAGGCTTGCCTCGTCTTCGGAGGGAGGCATGTAATTATCGTCCTCGACCTCTCTGTCTGCCGCTCTCTCATGAGGGCTGGCTTCTCTATCCTCTTGTGCTGAATCTTGCTGGAGGTGGTTATCTTCGGCACTGTCCGGGGTGTTATTATCCCCCGTGCCGGAATCACCATTTTTGTTTTGGCGGGATTTAGAGCGGCGCCACTGACGCCGGCGCTTAGGCTGCTTCTTGGAGGGGTCATCCTCCGCTGTTCCATCGCCATTGCTTTCTTTTGGGGTGTCCACCATGTATATATCATACGACGAGGTGGCTTTCCATTGCCCTATAGGCGCTGGTTCTTGATCGTCTCCTGCATCGGCGTCCATACCGTCGATGTCTTCGGAGTCGAAGTCGAGCATGTCGGTTAAATCATCGACAGTGGCTACGAAGTGGGTGGTGGTGGGCTTTGAATTTCTTCATCATCCGCATCCCAACCTTGCCGACCATAGTCCGGCCAGGGCTCTCCTGACAAAGAGAGAGACTTTAGTGACTTCAGAATATCGCCGAAGGGCGAGTGCTAAAAGATGTCCGCGGCGGTGAACTCCATGATCGGCACCCAATCGGGTTCGATCGATCGGGGTACGGAGGGCTCGGAGTCTTGAGAGGAGTCCGGCTCCTTGGAGTCATGGGCTTCGCAGAGAACAGGGCTGGTGTTCAGCTCGATCGCCGTAGAAATTGCAGCCCCCAAGGCGGTGTCTAACCACCCATCCTCGGTTGGTGTGATCGGCTCCGAGCTAGGGGTCGGAGCGGACACAGGTGCGGCCTCTAGGGCACTGTTCGGCGACAGAGCTAAATCATGCCCATCGTGACAGTGCGGCGCGCTCGGCTGTGGCTCGAATCTGTCGAAGATCAAGTCTCCGCGGATGTCGGCCGTGTAGTTCAAACTTACAAATCTGACCTGATGGCCAGGGGCGTAGCTTTCGATCTGCTCCAGATGACCAAGCGAATTGGCCTGCAGTGCAAAGCCGCCGAATACGAAGATCTGTCCGGGGAAAAAAGTCTCACCCTGGATCGCATCGCCGTTGATGATCGGAGAAGCCATCGGGCCTAAAAGCGACGACACAGAGGAACTCTCAATGAAAGAACCAATGTCGGTGTCAAAACCGGCGGATCTCGGGTAGGGGGTCCCGAACTGTGCGTCTAGGTCGGATGGTAACAGGAGGCAGGGGACACGAAGTTTTACCCAGGTTCGGGCCCTCTTGATGGAGGTAAAACCCTACATCCTGCTTGATTAATATTGATGATATAGGTAGTACAAGAGTAGATCTACCACGAGATCAGAGAGGCTAAACCCTAGAAGCTAGCCTATGGTATGATTGTTGTTCGTCCTACGGACTAAAACTCTCTGGTTTATTTAGACACCGGAGAGGGCTAGGGTTACACAGAGTCGGTTACAATGGTAGGAGATCTACATATCCGTATCGCCAAGCTTGCCTTCCACGCCAAGGAAAGTCCCTTCCGGACACAGGACGAAGTCTTCAATCTTGTATCTTCATAGTCCAGGAGTCCGGCCGAAGGTATAGTCCGGCCACCCGGACACCCCCTAATCCAGGACTCCCTCAATCTTCGTAGAATATGTAGGAGCCAATATGAGCATCCAAGTTCCGCTATTGGTTATTGACCGGAGATGTGTCTCGGTCATGTCTACATTATTCTCGAACCCGTAGGGTCCGCACGCTTAACATTACCATGACAGTTTCATTATGAGTTTATATATTTTGATGTACCAAAGGTTGTTCGGAGTCCCGGATGTGATCACGGACTTGACGAGGAGTCTCGAAATGGTCGAGACATAAAGATCGATATATTGGACGACTATATTTGGACACCAGAAAGGTTCTGGGTAAGTTTGGGACAATACCGGATCAACGGGAGGTTATCGGAACCCCCCGGGAGGTATATGGGCCTTATTGGGCCTTAGTGGAAAGGAGGGGAAAGGAGCAAGGGAGGGAGCGCGCCCCCCAAGCCCAATCCGAATTGGGAGGGGGGCCGGCCCCTCTTTCCTTCCTCCCTCCTTCCTCTTCCTTCCCTCTCCCACTCCTAATAGGAAAAAGGGGCGTCCTACTCCCGGTGGGAGTTGGATTCCCCCCCTTGGGCGCGCCACCCTCCTTGGCCGGCCCCCTCCTCCACTCCTTTATATACGGGGGCAGGGGGGCACCCCAGAGACACAACAATTGATCATTGATCTCTTAGCCGTGTGCAGTGCCCCCCTCCACCATAATCCTCGATAATATTGTTGCGGTGCTTAGGCGAAGCCCTGCGACGGTAGAACATCAAGATCGTCACCACGCTGTCATGCTGACGGAACTCATCCCCGACACTTTGCTGGATCGGTAGAACATCAAGATCGTCACCACCCAGGGGATCGTCATCGAGCTGAACGTGTGCAAAAACTCGGAGGTGCCGTAGTTTCGGTGCTCGATCGGTCGGGCCATGAAGACGTACGACTACATCAACCGCGTTGTTATAACGCTTCCGCTTCCGGTCTACGAGGGTACGTAGACAACACTCTCCCCTCTCATTTTTGTGCATCACCATGATCTTGCGTGTGCCTAGGAAATTTTTTGAAATTACTACGTTCCCCAACAGTGGTATCAGAGCCTAGGTTTTATGCGTTGATGTTGTGCACGAGTAGAACACAAGTGAGTTGTGGGCGATATAAGTCATACTGCTTACCAGCATGTCATACTTTGGTTCGGCGGTATTGTTGGATGAAGCGGCCCGGACCGACATTACGTGTACGCTTACGCGAGACTGGTTCTACCGACGTGCTTTGCACACAGGTGGCTGGCGGGTGTCAGTTTCTCCAACTTTAGTTGAACCAAGTGTGGCTACGCCCGGTCCTTGCGAAGGTTAAAACAGCACCAACTTGACAAACTATCGTTGTGGTTTTGATGCGTAGGTAAGAACGGTTCTTGCTAAGCCCGTAGCAGCCACGTAAAACTTGCAACAACAAAGTAGAGGACGCCTAACTTGTTTTTGCAGGGCATGTTGTGATGTGATATGGTCAAGACATGATGCTAAATTTTATTGTATGAGATGATCATGTTTTGTAACCGAGTTATCGGCAACTGGAAGGAGCCATATGGTTGTCGCTTTATTGTATGCAATGCAATTGCGCTGTAATGCTTTACTTTATCACTAAGCAGTAGCGATAGTCATGGAAGCATAAGATTGGCGAGACGACAACGATGCTACGATGGTGATCAAGGTGTCGCGCCGGTGACGATGGAGATCATGACAGTGCTTCAGAGATGGAGATCACAAGCACAAGATGATGATGGCCATATCATATCACTTATATTGATTGCATGTGATGTTTATCTTTTATACATCTTATTTTGCTTAGTTCGGCGGTAGCATTATAAGATGATCTCTCACTAAATTTCAAGATAAAAGTGTTCTCCCTGATTATGCACCATTGCCAAAGTTCGTCGTGCCCAGACACCACGTGATGATCGGGTGTGATAAGCTCTACGTCCATCTACAACGGGTGCTAGCCAGTTTTGCACAGGCAGAATACTTAGGTTAAACTTGACGAGCCTAGCATATGCAGATATGGCTTTGGAACATTGAGACCGAAAGGTCGAGCATGAATCATATAGTAGATATGATCAAGATAATGATGTTCACCATTGAAAGCTACTCCATTTCACGTGATGATCGGTTATGGTTTAGTTGATTTGGATCACGTGATCACTTAGATGATTAGAGGGATGTCTATCTTAGTGGGAGTTCTTAAGTAATATGATTAATTAAACTTTAATTTATCATGAACTTAGTCCTGGTAGTATTAGCATATCTATGTTGTAGATCAATATCTCGCGATGTTGCTCTCTGTTTTATTTTTGATATGTTCCTAGAGAAAACTGAGTTGAAAGATGTTAGTAGCAATGATGCGGATTGGATCCGTGATCTGAGGACTATCCTCATTGCTGCACAGAAGAATTATGTCCTTAATACACCGCTAGGTAACAGACCTATTGCAGGAGCAGATGCAGACGTTATGAACGTTTGGCTAGCTCAATATGATTACTACTTGATAGTTTAGTGCACCATGCTTAACGGCTTAGAATCGGGACTTCAAAGACGTTTTGAACGTCATGGAACATATGAGATGTTCTAGGAGTTGAAGTTAATATTTCAAGCAAATACCCGAGTTGAGAGATATGAAGTCTCCAACAAGTTCTATAGCTAAAAGATGAAGGAGAATAGCTCAAACAGTGAGCATGTGCTCAGATTGTCTGGGTACTACAATCGCTTGAATCAAGTGGGAGTTAATCTTCTAGATAAGATAGTGATTGACAGAATTCTCTAGTCACCATCACCAAGTTAGTAGAACTTCGTGATGAACTATGGTATGCAAGGGATGACGAAAAAGATTCCCGAGCTTTTCATGATGATGAAATCGACGAAGGTAGAAATCAAGAAAAGCATCAAGTGTTGATGGTTGACACGACCAGTAGTTTCAAGAAAAGGGCAAAGGGAAGAAGGGGAACTTCAAGAAGAACGGCAAGCAAGTTGCTACTCAAGTGAAGAAGCCCAAGTCTGGTCCTAAGCCCTAGACTAAGTGCTTATACTGCAAAGGGACTGGTCACTAGAAGCGGAACTGCCCCAAGTATTTGGCGGATAAGAAGGACGGCAAAGTGAACAGAGGTATATTTGATATACAGATTATTGATGTGTATTTTACTAGTGTTCGTAGCAACCCCTCAGTATTTGATACTGGTTCAGTTGCAAAGAGTAGTAACTCGAAACAGGAGTTGCAAAATAAACAGAGGCTAGTTAAGGGTGAAGTGACGATGTGTGTTGAAAGTGGTTCCAAGATTGATATGATCATCATCGCACACTCCCTATACTTTTGGGATTAGTGTTGAACCTAAATAAATGTTATTTGGTGTTTGCGTTAAGCATAAATATGATTGGATCATGTTTATTGCAATACGGTTATTCATGTAAGTTAGAGAATAATTGTTGTTCTGTTTACATGAATAAAACCTTCTATGGTCATACACCCAATGAAAATGGTTTGTTGGATCTCGATCGTGGTAATACACATTTTCATAATATTGAAGCCAAAAGATGCAAAGTTAATAATGATAGTGCAACTTATTTGTGGCACTGCCGTTTAGGTCATATTGGTGTAAAGCGCATGAAGAAAATCCATGCTGATGGGCTTTTGGAATCACTTGATTATGAATCAGTTGATGCTTGCGAACCATGCCTCATAGGCAAGATGACTAAGACTGTAAGTGCATCTAGTGCCACCCCTAGTTGGTTTTGGAGTGTTGATGACAAACCTAGTTGAGGGACTAATGTGTTTGTGAGAATTGCAGGATAACACAGGTAGAAGTCCCTCATTGATTCGGTTTTCCTACCAGAGATGACCCCTAAAAATGTATGAAGACATTGATGTCAAAGGTGGTATATGAAGATATTCACATTGAAGACTATGACAAGAGAAGACACCGCATGAAGCCTATGGAGCTCGAAGACTTAGATCTTTCGTAGTTCTTTTTCTTCTGTGTTGAGTCATAGGAACCACCGTACTGTTAAGTGGGGTCCAAGAGAACCAATCAGAATGACTGAAGTGATGCTTAAACAAAACCTATGTCTTCGAGTGAAGACTATGAGAGCAAATCTTGTCCAGAGTCAGACAAGTCAGCTTTGCTTGTAGCCCAAGTAAAGTTTCCGTGTGAGTTTGAAATCTGACCATTGGAACACGTGTCAGTTCCTTAGTGACCCAGGGTCATTTCGGACAAATCAGGTCGGGTTGCCTAGTGGCTATAAATAGCCCACCCCCTACAACCATAAACGGTTGGTTGCTCAGATTCAGAGTACGGCTTTTGTCGTTTGAGAGCAACCCACCTCGAAGCCTTTGAGAGATAATTCCTTGCGAGGATAAAGCCCTAACCACCCATAGCCAAAGAGAATTAGGCATCACTTAAGTCTTCTTGTCTGTGTGATTTGAAGACTTATTACACTTGAGGACTGTGCATCCTCCAGCCGGTTAGGCGTCGCGTTCTGAGCATCCAAGAGACATTGTGGATTGCCGGTGAACAAAGTCTGTGAAGGTTTGGGAGTCTACCTTGAAGACTTACCAGAGTGATTGGGCGAGGTCTGTGTGACCTTAGCTCAAGGGGAATACGGTGAGGACTGGGTGTCCTAAGCTGCGTGTTCAGGACTGGGTGTCCGGGACTGTGTGTCCTCAGGTTTAAATACCTAGCCGCCCTAACCAGACGTACAGTTGTCACAGCAACTGGAACTGGTCCAACACATCATTGTCTTCAACGAGTCACTGGTTTCATCCTTCCCTTCTCTTTACGTATTGTTACTCTTTGTGAAGTCATTGTATGATTGCACTATCTTTTCTTCACTGAGTGACTTCTTGTTCTGTTTGGCTTCATAATATCTTCCTACCTAATCCTTACTACATTGCAGCTATTTGTCATTGTGCTTTCACTCTATTGAATACTTGACTATGGCTTGCCTAGTGTAGTCTACCTTCCGCTGCAGGGTAATAGGTTTATTTCTACTGTTTGTCTTCATAACTTCCACGTTTTGAAGACTTTCATAAAAATCGCCTAGTCACCCCCCTCTAGTCGATATAACGCACTTTCAATTGGTATCAGAGCAAGGTTCTCCCTTGTTCTGTGTGATTCGGTTTAACCACCTGGAGTTTTAGCTATGCCGACTGCAGGGATAATTAAAGTCTCCGCTGCGTGCCCCGTCTTCGGTGGAACTGAATATCCCTACTGGAAGAATAAGATGCGCATGCATCTTGAAGCCATTGACGTCGACCTATGGTATGTCGTCAAGAACGGTGTTCCAAAGGCTGGAGAAGGTGTCACTGCTGCTGATGTCAAGAAGTTTGTTCAACTGGATTCTACTGCCAAGAACATCATCTGTGGTCATCTGACCAAAGGACAGTATGGCCGTGTGAGTGCTTTGGAAACATCTAAGATGGTCTGGGACTGGCTCTCCAAGGTCAACGAAGGCGTCTCAACCCAGAGAGATCAGAGAATCAGTGTCCTTCGTAACCTCTTCAACCGCTTCAAGCGAAATGACAATGAGAATGTCCAGCTCACGTTTGATCAACTCACTGACATCACAAATGAGCTTCAAGCCCTAGGTGCCACTGAGATCACCAAGCATGAAGTCGTCAAGACACTACTGAGATCACTTGACAGCTCGTTTGACACTCTAGCCCTGATGATTCAAGAACGTCCTGATTTCAAGACACTCGATCCATCTGACATACTTGAGAGGCTCAACACACATGAGTTTCAGCTTTCTGAGAAAAGAGATATCTACGGTCCAAACTATGGGCGAACTCGTGCCTTGAAGGCAAAAGCTGTCTCCTCATCTGAAGAAGAATCTGACAGTAGTTCTGATGATCCTGAAGACATTGGAAAGGAACTTGCTATGCTTGTGAAGAAGTTCCAAAAATTCACCAAGAAGAAAGGCTTCAGAAAGTCTTCACGATCAAGCTCAAGGAATGATGAAGCTTCTGCTCATGACTACAAGAAGAAAACATGCCACAAGTGCAAGAAAACTAGCCACTTCATCTCTGAGTGTCCGCAGTGGGACAATGAGAACAGAAAGAAGAAGAAGAGCAAGGAATATGACTCTGATGACAAGAAGAAGAAGAAATACTCAAAGTCTTCTTCCAAGTCTTCCTCAAAGTCTTCATCACACAAGAAGAGCTCATCTGGCAAGGCACGTGCGTTTGTTGGCAAGGAAATGGATTCAGAGGTGGAGTCCGCTTCTGAGGAGGCGGAGGTGGAGTCTGAGGAGGAGTCCGATTCTGGCGTTGCAAGTCTGGCTACATCATACGTTGCCAAGTCCATCTTCAACACTGAAGACAATGACTTCACCACCAACATCGATGCAAATGACAAGGACTACTCTGCTCCTACCTACTGCTTCATGGCACGCGGTGCCAAGGTAAACACACGCACTACTCACTATCAAACATCTAGTGACGATGACTTTGATTGTAGTTCAAAACCCAGCTACAAAACACTTGCTAAAATTGCAACTGAACAACAGAAAGCTATGGAACATATTCAAAAACTGTTAGACAGAAGCGATGATCTGTTAGGTGCTGAAATGACTCGATCTGAGTCCTTAATTGAAGACATAAAAAATCTTCACGTTAAGTATGAGGAACTTGAAATTCGTCATGAAACGCTCTCAACAACTCATGAAAAGCTTTCCTATGATTATCTTCAAAGGAAGCAAGATCTTGAGAAACTGAGAGCGGCTCATGAAGATCTTCAAAAGGAAAACGAGTCACTTCATGCCAAACAGATCAGCTCCGCTCAGGAAGGATTTGAACCACCATGTCTTAAATGCATTGAGCGTGATAATGCTACTTCTGTTGCTGAATGTTCTACTGCTGCTACTGTTGCAATATCTTCAACTGTTGATGTGGTAACTAACCCCTCTGCCGAGGATACCACTGCTATTGCTGATGAGAATGCTAGGTTGAAGACATTGCTTGAAACAGGGATGTACAAAAGTCTTAAAGGGCATCAGACACTATGTGATGTCCTCAAAAAGCAGATTCTGAACCGAAACCCGAGGAAAGAGGGTGTTGGGTTCGTAAGGAAAATGAATGCTGATGGCTCTTACTAGAAACCTGAGCAGTACCCCAAAACCACATGGGTTGCTGCAAAGGAACCTTCAGCAGATCCATCCAATCTATCTGGCTTCACCTGTGGTAACCCCATTATCATTGATGAATCCTTTGATGCAAACTATAAACTATTTAAGAATCAGAATGGTGAAGTGTTTGCCAGGTACATTGGTACTAACTGCAGGTATGGACCGCCTATGAAGAAGATCTGGGTGCCCAAAAGGTGTTTGGAAAATCTTCCTGTGAATGTCGTCATGACACCACAGATGAAGAAGACTAACCCAAGACCACAGGCTTCATACGGCCCAAAGGCTTCATACAGACAGAGGACTCACCTGAGTCACACTAACGCAAATGTTTTGCAGGGAAACCATACTCAGGCCTATGAATATGAGTGCTCGAACCGCCATGTTCATAAGACCAAGAACTATTCTGCTTATTCTTATGAGTATTATTGTCCGCCTGTAAGACTGTTTGCTAGGGCTCCAAAGCCAAAGTTCTCAGATGCTGCACTTAGACTTATTGCTTCTAAGCCACCCTTGAAGATGTGGGTGGCTAAGAAAGCTTAAATCTCTTTTGCAGGGAAAGGTCTCTAGCAGAAAACCAAAATCGTCTGACGCTATTACTGGGGACCTTAAACATCTTGTAGGGCGCAAGATCAAATGCCCGAATGGCATTACTATGTACTTCGTTCCTGAATCGCATGTTACTCTCCCTATTAGTCCTAATCTGGATCTAAGCTTTCATAACCAACTGGTTCGTCAAATGTTTTTACTTCACAATTCTCTTCGTGAAGCCTATCCCCCTAACTGCACTGTAGGGTACGACACCAGCGTCTTCAGAATGGATTATTGATAGTGGGTGTACAAATCACATGACTGGCAAAAGAAGCCTTCTTATGGACTCAACCTTACGTCCATCCGACAAGAGCCACATCACATTTGCTGACACTGGTAAAAGTAAGGTATTGGGTCTAGGTAGAGTTGCAATCTCAAAGGATCAACACATGGACAAAGTCATGCTTGTTGAATCCCTTGGCTTCAACTTAATGTCTGTCTCAATGCTTTGCGATTTGAACATGATCGTAATATTTGGAAAATATCGCTGCCTTGTTCTAATGGAATCTAACAAGTCTCTAGTGTTTGAAGGGTATCAGAAAGATGATTTGTACGTGGTAGATTTCTCAGCAGGACCACAGCCTGCCGTATGTCTTCTAGCAAAAGCTTCAGAATGCTGGCTCTGGCATCGGAGGCTTGGGCATGCTGGCATGAGGAACCTCCACACCCTTGCAAAGAAGAAGCATGTCATAGGCATCGAGGGCGTCAAGTTCAAGAAAGATCACTTATGCGGTGCCTATGAAGCAGGAAAGATGACGAGGGCCAAACATCCCTCGAAGACAATCATGACTACTACTCGACCCTTCGAACTGCTCCACATGGATCTATTCGGTCCCACTCATTACTCAACTCTTAGTACTACTGCTTGCCTCTATGGCTTTGTCATTGTTGATGATTATTCTAGATATACTTGGGTGCACATAATCCTCTACAAGACTGAAGTGCAGGATGTCTTCAGACGCTTTGCCAATCGAGCAATGAACAACTATGGCGCCAAGATAAAGCATATCAGAAGTGACAATGGCACTGAATTCAAGAACACTGGCCTTGATACATATCTTGATACCTTGGGCATCACACATGAATTCTCAGCTCCGTACACGCCACAGCAGAATGGCGTCGTCGAACGCAAGAACAGAACACTCATTGAGATGGCCAGAACGATGCTAGATGAATACAAGACTCCAAGAAAATTCTGGCCTGAAGCCATTGATACTGCATGCCATACAATCAATCGTGTTTATCTTCACAAGCTTCTGAACAAGACATCTTATGAGCTCCTTACTGGCAAGAAGCCAAATGTCAGTTACTTTAGAGTATTTGGCGCCAGGTGCTGGATCAAGGACCCACATCACACCTCAAAGTTTGCACCAAAAGCACATGAGGGTTTTATGCTTGGATATGGAAAGGATTCGCACTCCTACAGAGTCTTCAATCTCTTTCATTATAAAGTGGTTGAAACAGTGGATGTGCGGTTCGATGAGACCAACGGTTCACAAAGAGAGCACCTGCCAAATGTGCTAGATGAAGTTCCATCCAGTGAATCAATCAAGCTAATGGGAACTGGAGAAATTATACCTTCTGAAGCTCATCCTGAAGAAGAACTATCATCTCAGCACCTGATCAACCTGAAGACAATGCTCAGCCTGAAGACATTCCTTCTAACAACGACAATGATCAGCAAGAGCAAAATCTTCGCCCTGTACATCCTCGTGTTGCCAATGAAGTGCAGATTGAGAGAATAATTGACAACATCAATGCACCTGGTCCGCTCACTCGATCAAGGGCAACTCAGCTGGCAAATTTCTGTGGGCACTTCGCATTCGTCTCAATAACTGAACCCAAGAAAGTGGAAGAAGCCTTCATGGAACCTGAATGGATTCAAGCTATGCAAGAAGAGCTTCAACAGTTTGAGCTGAATAATGTATGGGAACTGGTCAAGCGTCCCGATCCTTGGAAGCACAACATAATAGGCACAAAATGGATATACCGCAACAAACAAGATGAGCATGGTCAAGTTGTCAGAAACAAAGCTCGTCTCGTTGCTCAAGGATATACTCAAGTGGAAGGCATTGACTTCGATGAAACCTTTGCTCCTGTGGCTAGACTTGAAGCCATACGCATACTGCTGGCCTATGCAAATCATCACAACATACTTCTATATCAAATGGATGTGAAGAGCGCTTTCCTCAATGGCAAGATTGAAGAAGAAGTGTATGTTGCACAACCACCTGGTTTTGAAGATCCAAAACATCCTGACATGGTATACAAGCTTAACAAGGCACTGTATGGCCTCAAACAAGCCCCTCGGGCCTGGTATGACACACTCAAATACTTCCTGAAGAGCAAGGGCTTCATACCTGGTTCCCTCGACCCCACTCTCTTCACGAAGACATATGATGGTGAACTGTTTGTGTGCCAAATATATGTGGATGACATTATCTTCGGCTGCACCAATCAGAAGTATAGTGAAGAGTTTGGATATATGATGCAAGAGCAATATCAGATGTCCATGATGGGAGAGCTGAAGTTCTTCCTCGGTCTTCAAATACGACAGCAACGCAACGACATCTTCATATCTCAAGAGAAGTATCTCAAAGATTGCCTGAAGAAGTTTGGTATGCAAGACTGCAAAGGCTTCACGACGCCAATGCCAGACAAGCATCATCTGGGTCCTGACGACAATGGTAAAGAGTTCGATCAAAAGGTATACCGCTCCATGATTGGTTCTTTGCTTTATCTATGTGCATCTAGGCCAGATATTATGCTTAGTGTTTGCATGTGTGCTCGATTTCAAGCGGCACCAAAGGTGTCGCATCACTTAGCTGTGAAGTGAATTCTTCGATATTTGGCTCACACCCCAACTCTAGGATTATGGTATCCAAAGGGCTCAGAGTTTGATCTGGTTGGATTCTCGGATGCTGATTATGCTGGTGACAAAGTTGATCACAAGTCTACATCAGGCACATGTCACTTTCTGGGACGATCACTTGTATGTTGGTCTTCAAAGAAGCAGAACTGTGTATCTCTCTCCACTTCTGAATTTGAATACATTGCTGCTGGATCTTGCTGCGCTCAGCTTCTGTGGATGAAGCAAACACTCGAGGACTATGGCATTCATCTGAAGCAAGTGTCACTCTACTGCGACAACGAAAGCGCCATCAAGATTGCCAACAACCCAGTTCAGCACTCGAAGACAAAGCACATTGAAATTCGTCATCACTTTCTCAGAGATCATGTTGTGAAGGAAGATATTGATATCATACACGTCAACACTGAAGAGCAATTGGCAGATATCTTCACCAAGCCCTTGGATGAGAAGAGATTTTGCAAGTTACGGTGTGAGCTAAATATCCTGGAATCCTCAAATGTCCTGTGATCAGGCACACATCCTAACCCTTATGCATATTGATGACTTAGATGTGCAACACATGAAGTAAAGTATATCTTCAATCAACGAAGACATACATTCTAAGTGTGAATACATTAATGTGGAATTTGACTTCGGAGCGCCACGATAATTGTGCGCCGTGTCTGGGTCTAATACTTCCTATACGGTGGGTAACGCCATCACCAAATGTTCTGTTTGAAGTGTTTCACTCATGGCATTACATTTGGTATATCTTCACATTTGGTTTGGCTTCAATCTCAACATGTCTTCATGATTATCTTCACTATGTTGATTATATATATATACCAGTGTTCTGTCCTCTACAGCATTCACTTATAGCTATGTATTCTTGTCGAATCTTTTGAACTAAGTGAATGTGATCGGACCCTAACCTCTCTATGCTGTCTATCTCAAACTCTATCTCTCCAAATCATATGCATTCTATTGAAACTGTCGAATGTCTTCTCTGCGTTCTTGTCAGCAGAAGATACAAAGACAAACCTTAAGTCCGCTTTCAATGCTCATTCCTCCACATGAAACCTGGAGAAGTAGGAACGACCACCCGACAATCCAGGCGTGCGTGGGACGTGGAACAAACCCCAATATGCTGCATGATGGCCACGTGTTCCTCAGATGCGAATCGCCAGGGGCACCTGTGTAATAACGCAGTGCCGCCCCTGTACCTATAAATACACACCTCACAGCGGTCATTATCTCTTCTTCCACTCTCTCACAAACCCTAGCGCCACCACTAGCCCTTGACGACGCCGGCGACGAAGCGCTTCGCTGCCGCAACCTCTCCGACGCCGTCTTCACGCCGACCGCGGACATCGTCCTCTCCGCCGTCGCCGTAGGTGTCCTCCGTCACCAAGTTAGGGCACGGAAGATTGAACTGCTCGGCCTCCTCTCCCACTCCGTCTAGCAGTTCTTAGTGTGGTAAATAAAACTTCCTTTTTACGGCCCCTTTGATCCTATGGCTTTGTCACTTTCTACCACAAGCAGTTTCTATTCACACAAGTTGGATCTCTTTCATACTGCATCTCATAACATGCCTAGTATATTCACTTGTGCTTCACAAAGTAGTTAGATTCCTCACTTGTACTGATCTCTGGATTCGTACAAATCTGGAACCAACTCCTTATCTATGAGTGAATGTCTTCGCACGATGAGGTCAATGTCTTCTAAACTGATTTATCTTCAAACTTGTCTGAGAATGCATATGACCTCTTCCCCTTCCCTCGCACCTTAATGCTGTCATAGGTACATGTCCGTGGGAGAATCCCTTGGTTCTCATAGTCTGCATTCATTTGCAGAATTCTTACAACATCATATAAATTCTCCCGAAGCCAGTTCCTGTTTGTCCAGCAAGCGAAAACCTTTCAAGCCTTTGAACGTGTTGAAGCCTTTCAGTTTAAAGTTCATGGCTTCAGAGAAATCAGCAACGAAGGGTGGCAGAAAGCGTCATGGAGAAACATCAAGAGATCTGCCAGATGACCTCTCAGAACTGTACAAGACAGATCCTGAAGAGGATTACAATCAGCGCAAAACACGAATCCAATGGATTCGACGCTATTGGGCAGAACAGTGGTTCAAGTACAGATTTGTGACAAAGGAATATGCTGAAAAGAATGCCATCAAGCGACCATGGGGAGACATCCTCTACAAAAATCTTCAACCCAGGACCAGAGATGAAGCCATTGAACAAGGCTTCTATCCCTGCATGGTCCGTGGACCACAACCTGCGGATGCTGACCCATCGTCCCTGCTATGGTGTCGTGACGACATTCTGTTCAAGCACAACTTCCAGTTTGCCCAGAACTCAGTGAAGCAAAACAAGAAGACATTGGGACTAGACTTCAACCCTGGTCCTTCTGCTCCAAGGGCTGACGGCACACGTGATTCAGAACCCAATGTCGTCGGTCCTTTCTACAACCTTGAAGGTCTCATCACCCATATCTTGGTTCAAGGGATTGCAGTGAATGAGCCTGCAGCTGATGCTGAATCAGATGAAGCGCCTGCAGCGCCGAAGCCAAAGAAGTTGAAGAAGCCTAAAGCTTCAATGCCCGCCCCTTCACCAAAAATCTCACGGGTGAAGCCACTGGCAACTGCACCTCCTGAAGACAGTGTGAAGTCTGAAGATTTGTCACGCATCTCCAAGCCCCAAAATGTCAAGATGCCTCTGCCACACACCGGCCAAGAGCTAACAGCTGCTGCCATTCTACGCAATGATGACATTGATCTGTCAAGTGATGAAGATCTTGCAGATGACACTCTTGAGCAACTCATCAAGAGCAAAGAAGAAGCAGAAATCTTCAATGATCTGCCTCTCTTTGATGTAACAATCATCCACAACTTTATTGATGAATGGTTTGACACGCCAAACATCAGCTTCGACGATCTGCAACTACCCATTGGCCTCAGTGTCGCCTTCCATGGCGCCATTGCTTCAGAGTTAGCCATCGCCCAACGCGTTGTTGAACTGAAGCAGAAGATTGACTTTGAGAAATCTCAGTTCAAGAAGCATATGGCCAAGCTCAGCGTGCAAGACATGAAGAACTTCAAGATTATGCTGCACAAGCTCAAGGAAGCCTTTCTAAAGAAACGTGCAGAAGCTCAGGGTTCTCGTGAGCGCATGAAGGTCTTGGCTGATAGGTGTGTGCAAGCCTACAATGAGGCTAAGAAGCGCAAGGCCCTTGGGCGTCCTGGCATCGACCCCAGGATGGCCGCCAAGAAGACGAAGAAGCCCTCTATGGCTGAACCCGAAGCACCAAGGCAGGAAGCAGATCCCCTTGTCTTCCCAACTAGCATGACTGGCCCGAAGCCAAAGGCCAGGTCAACCGCTTCAGAACTGAAGAAGACCAGGACTGCTGAGGCTGAAGCAAGGAAGAGAAAACATCCTGAAGCCTCTGCTACTGCCCCCGCCAAGAAGAAAAGAAAGACCAAGAAGGAACGGGCTGCTCCCACAGAGCCCTTGATTGTTGAACCCATTTCCATGGTTCACCCCGACGCTGATCCACAAGAACGTCAACTGACTGTCCATGAGCCTGCTTTCACAGAGGTTCATGAAGCTAAAGACTTTCCAGCAGCTGATCCCATCGCTGCTGAAGACATTGGTCATCATGACCATGTTGAAGATGATGCAGCCCTTCCTCAGCTAGAGCACCAACAGGTATTATCGCCTGTGTTCACGCACAGCGAACTCATCAGCATTGGTCGTCCACTGACGCCAATTGCACAGGATGCTTCATGGGCTGATCGCCCACAAGAGGAAGAAGACTCTGAGGCCCAGCCAACACAAACTCCACAGGCGTCGCCCGCGTTGCGCAGGCTTCACAAAGGTCCAAGGCCTCAAGTCTCTGCGTCTGAAGCTAAAACTGCTGAAGACATTCCGGCTGCATCAGCCGATGAAGAAGAAGTACCACAAGCTGCTACTCCCCTGTCCCACCAAGAAGCGGTTCTTGAGGAGAACGTGATTGTGACCGACCCTCCAGCTCATCAAGTGGAGGTAGAAAATCTTGCGGCTGCCACCACCAACACCACTGAAGCCACTGACGCTGTCATGGCTGAAGCAAATGTGGAGCCCTCACCAACAAAAGCACCAGAAGTCAGCGAAGCCACTGATCCCGCTGCTTCTGTTCCTGCGTCTGTTGCCGGTCCCCAATTCGACTATCATGTTGAGCACATGCCTCAGGTACAGAAGCCAATCCCAAGATTGCCAAGGTTCCCAGGTCCTGCATCAGCACCTGGCTCCTTTAATATCAATGGCTTCAGAGCAGACAACACATTCTTCAATAGCTCCAGGAACCCCTACTCCAAAGAATATCATCTGATCGGTTCTGGAGTTATCCGCTGCGAAGCTATTACTCATGCGTTATTTACAACCAAGGTCGCATCTTCCCACACAAGCGCCTTGACATTGAAGCAATAGCTGGTCTGCCCTGTCTGGGAGAAGCTCTGGATTGCTTCAAAGAGGTTGTCCTGCTGCCGTTCGTCACTGACCAAGAGCATTGGAATGAAGAGTTGCTGCTCCAATTCTATGCCACACTTCACATCCGCGGGTATAGCAGAGATCCGAAGACTTGGGTCCTGGAGTGGATGACAGGAAACGTTCATCACGAAGACAAAGCCTTTGACATCATTGAGCTCACTGGTTTGCCCACTCCTGGCGATCTCTATGAACATGGCTGTCAGCTTCATAGTGAAGCTGTTGAGAGCATCTTTCAGAAGAATGAACCTAATATGAGTCATATGCTCAGTATGATGAAGCCATTGCCCCAAGATGCTGCTTATCCCACGGAGTTCTTCGTTGAAGACCTTGAGTATCTGCCAAGAACCATTTATCACATCATAAGGCGAACTCTCTGGCCAATCAAAGGACATTCTCCCCATGCCAAGCTGGAAGGTGCAATGAAGACTTTGGTCTTCTCTACTCTTCATGGCAAATGCTTCAATACACAGGATTTCTTCATTCGCCAACTTGCTGCATCTGGCTCTGATCTGTTTGGCTTGAAGTTCTACGCCCCATGGGTAATGCGGCTGATCAAACTTCACTCTGCTATCTCATATCAGCCATCTGCTCGCAATCATCGGATCTGTTTGACTGATGTGGACATGTCTATTGAAGCCATCTATCCTGAGCCTGCCAAGGAACCTCCAAGTCTTCAGAATGCAGAGCATCAAAGTTTTTCTCAGAACGTTGAAGGCATCGAAGCAGTAACTCGTGTGTATCCTTTGGCTGGCACCACCCGTGCACCGCATCCTGCTCTCACTGAAGCCACTGATAGCACCATTGCCCAACGACCTAAGAAGCACACTCGTGTTCCCAATGACCGAGAGCTTCTGCTGGCTCTTCATCAGAAGCAGGACAGGCATCATGACTGGCTGAAGCGTCAAATGCAAAGCCTCTTGGTGGATGTTAATCGCATTCGCAATCTTGCCACCAAGAATGCCTTTGTTGCTCATGAAACCTCTCGACGCACATGGAAAGGGCTGACGCTGATGTGTTCTAAAGATGATCTTCAAGAGGATGGCTTCACTGAGAGATTCAAGTTTGACTCCACACCTCCTCGAAGGGCAGTGCTGCGACGAACTCCATCCCTTGAAGACTTTGAGTTCTCTTCCTCTGCTGCAACTGTGAATGCCAGAGTGATCGAGGATGAAGACGATGCTACTTCACCGCCACCTCCTTCAGCATGCTTCGACTCTGCTCCAAGCTCTTCTGCACCGCCAAACACCACCAGCGACCCTGCTGCTTCACATACTCCTCATGGGAATGAGTAGATGCTCTATGTCTTCAAACCTTTTTGGTCCTTACTGACAAAAGGGGGAGAAGCATATGAGTTTGATAGTCTTCAAGCGGGTCCATATGGGCGGGTGCTTTATATTTTGCTTCGTGCTTACAACTCTCGTTTTGCTACATTTGGTTCTTTGAGTTGTAACACTTAAACTCGATGGTCGTCTGCTACTTATTTGCCTCCTTGTGTTGCGATGATAAATTCCGCATGTGCGACGATAAAGTCCGCACTTAGATCATTCTGCAGACGTCCATTTTCCATTATGCATGTCATTATCTTCACATACTTTCTCATGCATAGTGGATTGTCATCATAAGTTGAAGTGGATCTCCACAAGTACAACCTGCCATGTGCATTTGCATTCCAAAAGCAAATTACTTATATGCACATCTTCAGGGGGAGCCCTTGCAACTTATGAAGACAATTCCTTATCCTTTACAATTTCATGGATTATATTCCCCATTGAAAACTTCAACTAGTTTGTCATCAATCACCAAAAAGGGGGAGATTGTAAGTGCATCTAGTGCCACCCCTAGTTGGTTTTGGAGTATTGACGACAAACCTAGTTGAGGGACTAATGTGTTTGTGAGAATTGCAGGATAACATAGGTAGAAGTCCCTCATTGATTCGGTTTTCCTACATGAGATGACCCCTAAAAATGTATGAAGACATTGATGTCAAAGGTGGTATATGAAGATATTCACATTGAAGACTATGACAAGAGAAGACACCGCATGAAGCCTATGGAGCTCGAAGACTTAGATCTTTCGTAGTTCTTTTTCTTCTGTGTTGAGTCATAGGAACCACCGTACTGTTAAGTCGGGTCCAAGAGAACCAGTCAGAATGACTGAAGTGATGCTTAAACAAAACCTATGTCTTCGAGTGAAGACTATGAGAGCAAATCTTGTCCAGAGTCGGACAAGTCAGCTTTGCTTGTAGCCCAAGTAAAGTTGCCGTGTGAGTTTGAAATCTGACCGTTGGAACACGTGTCAGTTCCTTAGTGACCCAGGATCATTTCGGACAAATCAGGTTGGGTTGCCTAGTGGCTATAAATAGCCCACCCCCTACAACCATAAACGGTTGGCTGCTCAGATTCAGAGTACGGCTTTTGTCGTTTGAGAGCAACCCACCTCGAAGCCTTTGAGAGAGAATTCCTTGCGAGGATAAAGCCCTAACCACCCAGAGCCAAAGAGAATTAGGCATCACTTAAGTCTTCTTGTCTGTGTGATTTGAAGACTTATTACACTTGAGGACTGTGCATCCTCCAGCCGGTTAGGCGTCGCGTTCTGAGCATCCAAGAGACATTGTGGATTGCCGGTGAACAAAGTCTGTGAAGGTTTGGGAGTCTACCTTGAAGACTTACCAGAGTGATTGGGCGAGGTCTGTGTGACCTTAGCTCAAGGGGAATACGGTGAGGACTGGGTGTCCTAAGCTGCGTGTTCAGGACTGGGTGTCTGGGACTGTGTGTCCTCAGGTTTAAATACCTAGCCGCCCTAACCAGACGTATAGTTGTCACAGCAACTGGAACTGGTCCAACACATCATTGTCTTCAACGAGTCACTGGTTTCATCCTTCCCTTCTCTTTACGTACTGTTACTCTTTGTGAAGTCATTGTATGATTGCACTATCTTTTATCTTCACTGAGTGACTGCTTGTTCTGTTTGGCTTCATAATATCTTCCTACCTGATCCTTACTACATTGCAGCTATTTGTCATTGTGCTTTCACTCTATTGAATACTTGACTATGGCTTGCCTAGTGTAGTCTACCTACCGCTGCAGGGTAATAGGTTTATTTCTACTATTTGTCTTCATAACTTCCACATTTTGAAGACTTTCATAAAAATTGCCTATTCACCCCCCTCTAGTCGATATAACGCCCTTTTAAAGACTCCGTTCTCCGGAACAATGGAGCGAGCAACAGATTTGTTGGAAATCATACATACTGATGTATGTGGTCCGATGAATATTGAGGCTCGCGGCACGTATCATTATTTTTTGATCTTCACAGAAGATTTGAGTAGATATGGGTATATCTACTTGATGAAACACAAGTCTGAAATATTTGAAAAGTTCAAAGAATTTCAGAGTGAAGTGGAGAATCATCGTAACAAAAATAAAAATTTCTACGATATGATCGCAGAAGTAAAATATTTGAGTTACGAGTTTGGCCTTCAGTTAAAACAATGTGAAATAGTTTCACTACTCACGCCACCTGGAACACCACAGTGTAATGGTGTGTCCGAACATCGTAACCGAGCTTTATTAGATATGGTGCGATCTATGATGTGTCTTACCGATCTACCACTATCATTTTGGGGTTATGCATTAGAGACAACTGCATTCACGTTAAATAGGGCACCATCTAAATCCGTTGAGACGACACCGTATGAACTATGGTTTGGCAAGAAACCTAAGCTGCCGTTTCTTAAAATTTGAGGTTGCAATGCTTATGTGAAAAAGTTTCAATCTGATAAGCTCAAACCCAAATCGGAGAAGTGCGTCTTCATAGGATACCCAAAAGAAAATGTTGGGTACACCTTCTATCACAGATCCGAAGGCAAGATATTCATTGCTGAGAATGGATCCTTTCTAGAGAAGGAGTTTATCTCGAAAGAACTAAGTGGGAGGAAAGTAGAACTTGATGAGGTAACTGTACCTGCTCCCTTATTGGAAAGTAGTTCATCACAGAAATCTGTTCCTGTGACTATAAAGTGCAACTATCCCTAGGTGGTTTTGGTAATTCATAACAACATATAGCTCATTGAGCTAATGCTATTCCAAGATGATTATTTCAGGAAAGCTCAATGATTGGCATGGCATGGATGTGAAAGTGGAACCCTCAAAATGCTAAGGACAAAGGATTGGCTCAAGCTCAAAAGCTCAAGACTCTTCATTTTATATTTTAGTGATCCAAGATCACATTGAGTCTTTAGGAAAAGCCAATACTATCAAGGAGGGATGAGGTGTTGCTTAATGAGCCTCTTGCTTCATGTGCTTAGTGATATGCTCCAAAACCCTCAACTACTTTCCCATATCCACATATGACCTAAACCCTAAGCCAAACTCGGTCCTACCGATTCTTCCTATCCGGCGCCACCGAGTTTTCATTTGTCATAAGCCACTGCCAAACCCTAGCAATTCGGTCCTACCGATAGGGATCTCGGTCTCACCGAGATGGGGTTGCAAACTCTCTGTTTCCCTTTCGTAACTTTTCGGTCTCACCGAAAGAGCGAATCGGTCCCACCGAGATTGCAATGTAAATTCAGTGTTTCCCCTTTGTAACTTTTCGGTCTCACCGAAAGAGCAAATCGGTCCCACCGAGTTTGCCTGACCAACTCTCTGGTTAGCTAATTACCAAATTCGGTCTCACCGAGTTTGTGTAATCGGTCTCACCGAGATTACGTTATGCCCAAACCCTAACCATATCGGTCCTACCGAGTTGCATGTCAGTCCCACCAAAAATCTCTAACGGTCACTAGGTTTACATTTTCGGTCCGACCGAGTTTGTTGATTCGGTCCCACCGAGATTGGAAAACTGTGTGTAATGGTTGGATTTTGTGTGGAGGCTATATATACCCCTCCACCTCCTCTTCATTCATGGAGAGAGCCATCAGAACACATACACCATTCCAACTCATATGTTCTGAGAGAGAACCACCTACTCATGTGTTGAGACCAAGACATTCCATTCCTACCATATGAATCTTGATCTCTAGCCTTCCCAAGTTGCTTTCCACTCAAATCTTCTTTCCACCAAATCCAAATCCTATGAGAGAGAGTTGAGTGTTGGGGAGACTATCATTTGAAGCACAAGAGCAAGGAGTTCATTACCTACACACCATTTGTTACTTCTTGGAGAGTGGTGTCTCCTAGATTGGCTAGGTGTCACTTGGGAGCCTCCGACAAGATTGTGGAGTTGAACCAAGGAGTTTGTAAGGGCAAGGAGATCGCCTACTTCGTGAAGATCTACCGCTAGTGAGGCAAGTCCTGTGTGGGCGATGGCCATGGTGGGATAGACAAGGTTGCTTCTTCGTGGACCCTTTGTGGGTGGTTGCTTCTTTGTGGACCCTTCGTGGGTGGATCCCTGTGTGGACTCGCGCAACCGTTACCCTTGGGTGGAGCCCTGTGTAAGAGGACAAGCTTCAAGAGGAAATTGACGCATTTGAAGAAGCTCCAAAGACCTTAGTCAAGTGGATTCCCAAGACTACTTCAAGTTCCACTTCATCAAGTACGACTACAACTCCAAGGATTCCCATCAAGATGATGTGGATCCAAAAGAAGAAGAACTAGAGAGTTCTTGAGGGTGACTCCGCCAACATACTTCACTCTTATCATTTTGGCAAGAACAAGTGCAATCAACTTCCACATCTTGCACTAGTTCAAGGAGTCACAAACCCTCTTGTTGGTAAGACAAGGGACAAGGTAACCTAAAAGTTTTCATGGACATCATCTTGTGTGTGCATCACTCTATGTCTATGGATATCCTTGTTTGTTCCTTGTGGGACTAACCCATGTAGGTATTGAAAGTGTAATTCACTCAAATGGATAGCTCCAAGTGATCTACATCAACATTGAGCATCCACATCTTCAACATCTACATGAAGTCATCATCGACAAAACCCAAGGTTAGTTCATCCCTCTTAGGGGGGATATCACATCTAGGGGGAGCTTTACTGTAAGACTTGAGCTAAAGCAACTCTAAAGATGTGAACACAACAATGCTTTATGTAAAAGTGGTAACCCCACTTGAGCTTAAACGATGAGTATGACCTATGATCAAGTGTTCTCACTTGACTCCTAAGTCAATATACTCATATATAGATGACCTAGTCATCGCAAATTGCTTGATAGATGCTAGAATTGGTTGTGCATGCCTTGTCACATATTTCATTTGCCATCTTATTGTGTGAGCATGCTGGTTGCATCTTTTACTCATTCGAGGACATCCACTTGTTGTTTTGATTGTTTGGTTTTATCTTCTTCTGCCAAGTGGATGGACAAGAATGCCTAAGAACCTCCTCTAGCTATCTATGCTTTTCTCGTCTCAAACTCTATTCATGCTGCATCACAAAATTTGATCAAGTCAGATTCGAACCACTCTGTGTGAGGAGCGCTCGGAGTCCCCGATTCGTCATAGACTTAAACTTCCAAAACCTCTTTATGATTCTCGGTCTGACCGATACCCCACTTTCGGTCCTACTGAGATCATTAAGTTGATCTAGGTTTTCTATCTCGGTGCAACCGATTTGAACCTTTCGGTCACACCGAGTTTCAGTAACTGCCTGCAGTTATGAATCTTGGTGCCACCGAGTTGTTCCACTCGGTCACACCGACAGGGTCGGGCTATATATATTCACGGGCAAAATTTTGGAAATTTCTCCGAACCCCTTCGCCCGCGCGATATCCTGCTCTGCCCTCGTAGTCTCCGGATTGTCTTCTCGCCGCCAGCCGCCTCCAATCGCTGGTCTCCTCGCCGTCTACGGGAATTCTGCCCCGCCGTTGCCGCCGTAGCGAGTCTCCGCCGAACTAGGGTATGGACTCGATCTTTGTGCTATTCCCCAATCTGATTCCTAGCACATTGTGATCATATTGATTCTAGCCACGTTTGATAAACTTCTATCCAGTCAATGAACTCATAGATTAGGTTTGATTCGAAAATTCTAGGTTTAGGTTTCCGCCGAAACCATCTCGGACCCACCGAGTTGAAAAACTCGGTCCCACCGATTTGGCTTATGCCATTGCACAAGTGAGACTCGGTCTGACCGAGAATTACTTATCGGTGTGACCGATTTTGGAACTCTGTGAAACCCTAGCAGTCTTGGTGCCACCGAACTGTGACTCGGTCCAACCGAGTTCACCAGTTCAGGTGCCAAAACTGTATCACCGAGTTTAAAAATCGGTAGATCCGAGATGATTTCAGTGGGAAACTAAAACTAAGTTTTTTGGATCATTCTTTTGCAAAAAATCTCTGCATTTTGTGATGCTCATCCACTCTATCTCATCTATAACCTATTCACAGGGTCAGCAGTCAGAGTTTGCAGCATGTCTGATCAAAGTGACAGCCAGAACATGTCAGAGCAGCAAGTGCACATGAGTGAGGGCACTAGTCCCTCAAGTTCTTCAGATGAGGGTAGCAGGAGCACCCCTAGCAACTTGCCAAAGGCTGCCACGAGACAGAGGAAGAAGAGAACTTCAGACTCCGAAGATGAAGACTATGTGGCAGAGGAAGAGGCCACTTCCAAGAGAGTTGAGCCAGCTCAAGGCACAAAGCCAGGCCTAAAGATCAAAAGGCCAGCAGGCAGGCAGCCCATGTCAAAGGCAAGAGCCTCAACTGAGAAGCCCACTCCCCAAGAGCCAGTTGCTGTAGAAGGCAAGAAGAGGAAGGAAAGGGTCAAGAAGACCGTAGCCAGAGTGCTAGGAAAGGCTTCCATCATGGAAGAGGAAGAGGAAGAAGAGGTAGCTGCACCAGCACCCAAGGCACCCAAGCTGATGGGTGATGCCATAAGATCAGGGGCTACTGCATCTAAGCCCAAAGCTGCCTCCAAGCCCAAGTCTGCACCCAAGAGGAATACAAGGAGCATTCCTGCAGCTGAGAAGAACAAGGCCCCAGTGCCTGAGACTGTTGCTGAAGAAGAGGAAGAGAATGTTCTGAGAAAGCTCAAGCCCAAGATCCCAGACCACAACGATGCTCATCCTGTGGCTGAGGACATGAAGCTCAGGAGAGATTCAGGGCTGAGGAAGTGGAGAGAAGCAGATCCGTATGCTTCAAGGAGAAGGACTGCCGTGGATTACAGATTTCACACCAAGGAACAGCAGGACTTCTATGAGATAGTGCTGCTAGATAAGAAGCCCATTGTCTGTGACATGAGATGGGTCGACTAGACCTACATGAGGGAGAAGGAGGAACACTACCCGGGAGTATATGACAGCTTTAGTGCTTGTGGAGTTGCTGAATTTGTTGGGCAGAAGCTCACAAAGTGGAACGAGGAACTGATCATGCAATTCTACTCCACGGCACACTTTTACCCAGATGGAAAGATCACATGGATGTCTGAGGGTACAAGGTACCAATCTACAGTGGCTGAGTGGGCACAGCTCATTAATGCCCTGGAGGAGCATGATGATGACTTGGACATATATGCCAAGAAGAAAATGGACCACAATTCCATGTCCAATATGTATAAGGAAATTCCAAATGAGGCACTTGACACTTTCAAATTTGGCTCAGTGCACTATCTTCTGTCAGGACTGCCAACCATCAACTGGATCTTGAGGCACACCTTGTTGCCCAAGTCAGGTGATCACAAGATGATCAGAGGCCATGCGATCAACTTGCTACATGTATTTGATGTGCCTCAGAAGTTCAAGGTGATGATCCTCATAGTGAAAAATATCAAAAGGACTGCAGCAGATCAGAAGAGGAGTTGCGGATATGCCCCTCAGATCCAGGAGCTCATCAACTCTAAGATGGGCACAGGCATATACTTATTGGACAAGGAACACCTGCCCATCCATCCAGATTTTGAGGATAACCAAGTGGTCATGACTGAGAATGAGCCATCATCAGTTCAAGCACAAGCAAAGAAGGAGAAGGCAAGAAAGGAGAAAGCTGCCAAGATGCCAACTCAAGAGGAGGCATCTGAGTATTTCTTGAAGACTAAACAAGAGCAGCTTGGTTACTTGATTGCATCCACGCTGAGGATTGAGCAAAGTCTGGCCACCCTCACTCAGAATCAGCAGAGCCTAGAGAGAATCATGGAACAGAAGTTCTATGACTTGGATGTCAAAGTAACGGAAGTTCAGTCTGCAGTGGAGCAGCTCCAGGAGGACATGCAGGAGAGGAGAGGCAGGACTACCACTCATGCCTTTGCCAGAGTGCCACGAGGCCCGAGGTCATCTGCCATGCCAGTTGCTGACACCAGAGCCACCACTTCAGCACCAGCTACAGCCTCAGTTCCACCAGCTCCAGCATCTACTTCAGCTCCAACTCCAGCGTCTACTTCAGCATCTACCGAAGCCTTCGTCCTTGGAGTGATCCGGACTCCACCACCACCAGAAGATCAAGCCTGAGTGTCGATCTAGTACTATGCATTTTCTAGGAACTTTTTGGTAACTTGTTGCCAAAGGGGGAGAAGATGTATAGATCATAGGCTCTGAGAGAGAGTGTTGCTTTTCTCTCTTGCTTTATTTGGTGTTTTTTTCAAACTTAATGCTTTTGAGTGCTTGAGATACTACGTCATTATTTGTGAGACATTGATGATCATGTGTTTGATCATAAGCTACACTTAATGCTTGCTTAATGTTATTATCTTATCTATCTTGTGTGATCATTCACTATTCTTGGTGATGAGTGCATGTATTTCATTCTTATCATTTTAAGCGCTCCACCAAGATGTATGTGACATGGAAGAGTAACCCATGACTCTAACTCTTTGTGCATTTGCAGTCCAAAGGAAATTTTAAATATGCACAAATTTAGGGGGAGCTCTTACTTGTCACATACTTCTCAAAGCGACGATATATTTCATGCTTATTATCATTTGTCGAAGCTTTGATCTATATGTTGTCATCAATTACCAAAAAGGGGGAGATTGAAAGTGCAACTATCCCTAGGTGGTTTTGGTAATTCATAACAACATATAGCTCATTGAGCTAATGCTATTCCAAGATGACTATTTCAGGAAAGCTCAATGATTGGCATGGCATGGATGGTGAAAGTGGAACCCTCAAAATGCTAAGGACAAAGGATTGGCTCAAGCTCAAAAGCTCAAGACTCTTCACTTTATATTTTAGTGATCCAGGATCACATTGAGTCCATAGGAAAAGCCAATACTATCAAGGAGGGATGAGGTGTTGCTTAATGAGCCTCTTGCTTCATGTGCTTAGTGATATGCTCCAAAACCCTCAACTACTTTCCCATATCCACATATGACCTAAACCCTAAGCCAAACTCGGTCCTACCGATTCTTCATATCCGGCGCCACCGAGTTTTCACTTGTCATTAGCCACTGCCAAACCCTAGCAATTCGGTCCTACCGATAAGGATCTCGGTCCCACCGAGATGGGGTTGCAAACTCTCTGTTTCCCTTTCGTAACTTTTCGGTCCCACCGAAAGAGCGAATCGGTCCCACCGAGATTGCAATGTAAACTTCAGTGTTTCCCCTTTGTAACTTTTCGGTCTCACCGAAAGAGCAAATCGGTCCCACCGAGTTTGCCTGACCAACTCTCTGGTTAGCTAATTACCAAATTCGGTCTCACCGAGTTTGTGTAATCGGTCTCACCGAGATTACGTTATGCCCAAACCCTAACCATATCGGTCCTACCGAGTTGCATGTCAGTCCCACCAAAATCTCTAACGGTCACTAGGTTTACCTTTTCGGTCCGACCGAGTTTGTTGATTCGGTCCCACCGAGATTGGAAAACTGTGTGTAACGGTTGGATTTTGTGTGGAGGCTATATATACCCCTCCACCTCCTCTTCATTCATGGAGAGAGCCATCAGAACACATACACAATTCCAACTCATATGTTCTGAGAGAGAACCACCTACTCATGTGTTGAGACCAAGATATTCCATTCCTACCATATGAATCTTGATCTCTAGCCCCCAAGTTGCTTTCCACTCAAATCTTCTTTCCACCAATCCAAATCCTATGAGAGAGAGTTGAGTGTTGGGGAGACTATCATTTGAAGCACAAGAGCAAGGAGTTCATTACCTACACACCATTTGTTACTTCTTGGAGAGTGGTGTCTCCTAGATTGGCTAGGTGTCACTTGGGAGCCTCCGACCAAGATTGTGGAGTTGAACCAAGGAGTTTGTAAGGGCAAGGAGATCGCCTACTTCGTGAAGATCTACCGCTAGTGAGGCAAGTCCTATGTGGGCGATGGCCATGGTGGGATAGACAAGGTTGCTTCTTCGTGGACCCTTTGTGGGTGGTTGCTTCTTCGTGGACCCTTCGTGGGTGGAGCCCTGTGTGGACTCGCGCAACCGTTACCCTTGGGTGGAGCCCTGTGTGGACTCGCGCAACCGTTACCCTTCGTGGGTTGAAGTCTCCATCAACGTGGATGTAGGATAGCACCACCTATCCAAACCACGGGAAAAACATCCGTGTCTCCAATTGCGTTTGAATTCTCCAAACCCTTCCCTTTACATTCTTGCAAGTTGCATGCTTTACTTTCCGTTGCCTATATACTCTTTGCATGCTTGCTTGAATTATGTGATGATTGCTTGACTTGTCCTAAATTAGCTAAAATCTGCCAAGAACTAAAATTGGGAAAAGGTTAAGTTTTTATTTGGTCAAGTAGTCTAATCACCCCCCTCTAGACATACTTTCGATCCTACAGACTACTACACCAATTAGTGAGGAAGCTAATGATGATGATCATGTAACTTCAGATCAAGTTACTACTGAACCTCATAGGTAAACCAGAGTGAGATCTGCACCAGAGTGGTACGGTAATCCTGTTCTGGAAGTCATGTTACTAGACCAGGACGAACTTGCGAACTATGAGGAAGTGATGATGAGCCTAGATTCCGCGAAATGGTTTGAGGCCATGAAATCTGAGATGAGATCCATGTATGAGAACAGAGTATGGACTTTGATTGACTTGCCCAATGATCGACGATTCATTGAGATTAAATGGATCTTCAAGAGGAAGACGGACGCTGATAGTAGTGTTACTATCTACAAAGCTAGAATTGTCGCAAAAGGTTTTCGACAAGTTCAAGGTGTTGACTACGATGAGAGTTTCTCACTCGTATCTATGCTTAAGTCTGTCCGAATCATGTTAGCAATTGCCACATTTTATGAAATCTGGCAAATGGATAAACAAAACTGCATTCCTTAATGGATTTATTAAAGAAGAGTTGTATATGATGCAACCAGAAGATTTTGTCAATCCTAAAGGTGCTAACAAAATATGCAAGCTCCAGCGATCCATCTATGGACTGGTGCAAGCATCTCGGAGTTGGAATATATGCTTTGATAAGTTGATCAAAGCATATAGTTTTATACAGACTTGCGGTGAAGCCTGTATTTACAAGAAAGTGAGTGGGAGCACTACAACATTTCTGATAAGTATATGTGAATGACATATTGTTGTTCGGAGATAATGTAGAATTATTCTGCAAAGCATAAAGAAATGTTTGAAAGGAGTTTTTCAAAGAAAGACCTCGGTGAAGCTGCTTACATATTGAGCATCAAGATCTATAGAGATAGATTAAGACGCTTGATAAGTTTTTCAATGAGTACATACCTTGACAAGATTTTGAAATAGTTCAAAATGGAACAGTCAAAGAAGGAGTTCTTGTCTATGTTACAAGGTGTGAAGTTGAGTAAGACTCAAAACCCGACCACGGCAGAAGATAGAGAGAGAATGAAAAGTCATTCCCTATGCCCCAGCCATAGGTTCTATAAAGTATGCCATGCTGCGTACCAGACCTATTGTATACCCTGCCCTGAGTTTGGCAAGGGAGTACAATAGTGATTTAGGAGTAGATCACTGGACATTGGTTAAAATTATCCTTAGTGGAATAAGGATATGTTTCTCGATTATGGAGGTGACAAAAGGTTCGTCGTAAAGGGTTACGTCGATGCAAGTTTTGACACTAATCCAGATGACTCTAAGTCTCAATCTGGATACATATTGAAAGTGGGAGCAATTAGCTAGAGTAGCTCTGTGCAGAGCATTGTTGACATAGAAATTTGCAAAATACGTACGGATCTGAATATGGCAGACCCGTTGACTAAACTTCTCTCACAAGCAAAACATGATCACACCTTAGTAGTCTTTGGGTGTTAATCACATAACGATGTGAACTAGATTATTGACTCTAGTAAACCCTTTGGGTGTTGGTCACATGTCGATGTGAACTATGGGTGTTAATCACATTGTGATGTGAACTATTGGTATTAAATCACATGGTGATGTGAACTAGATTATTGACTCTAGTGCAAGTGGGAGACTGAAGGAAATATGCCCTAGAGGCAATAATAAAGTTATTATTTATTTCCTTATATCATGCTAAATGTTTATTATTCATGCTAGAATTGTATTAACCAAAAACATAATACATGTGTGAATACATAGACAAACAGAGTGTCACTAGTATGCCTCTACTTGACTAGCTCGTTGATCAAAGATGGTTATGTTTCCTAACCATAGACATGAGTTGTCATTTGATTAACGGGATCACATCATTAGGAGAATGATGTGATTGACATGACCCATTCCATTAGCTTAGCACCCGATTGTTTAGTATGTTGCTATTGCTTTCTTCATGACTTATACATGTTCCTATGACTATGAGATTATGCAACTCCCGTTTACCGGAGGAACACTTTGTGTGCTACCAAACGTCACAACGTAACTGGGTGATTATAAAGGTGCTCTACAGGTGTCTCCAAAGGTACATGTTGGGTTGGCGTATTTCGAGATTAGGATTTGTCGCTCCGATTGTCGGAGAGGTATCTCTGGGCCCTCTCGGTAATACACATCACTTAAGCCTTGCAAGAAATGCAACTAATAAGATAATTGCAAGATGATGTATTACGGAACGAGTAAATAAACTTGCCGGTAACGAGGTTGAACAAGGTATTGAGATACCGACGATCGAATCTCGGGCAAGTAACATACCGATGACAATGGGAACAACGTATGTTGTTATGTGATCTGACCGATAAGGATCTTCATAGAATATGTAGGAGCCAATATGAGCATCCAGGTTCTGCTATTGGTTATTGATCGGAGACGTGTCTCGGTCATGTGTACATTGTTCTCGAACCCGTAGGGTCCGCACGCTTAACGTTACGATGACGGTTTCATTATGAGTTTATATATTTTGATGTACCGAAGGTTGTTCGGAGTCCCGGATGTGATCACGGACTTGACGAGGAGTCTCGAAATGGTCGATACATAAAGATCGATATATTGGACGACTATATTTGGACTCCGGAAAGGTTCCGGGTAAGATTGGGACAATACCGGATCACCGGGAGGTTATCGGAACTCCCCGGGAGGTATATGGGCCTTATTGGGCCTTAGTGGAAAGGAGGGCAAAGGAGCAACGGAGGGGGCGCACCCCCAAGCCCAATTCGAATTGGGAGGGGGGCCGGCCCCCCCTTTCCTTCCTCCCTCCTTCCTCTTCCTTCCCTCTCCTACTCCTAATAGGAAAAAGGGGAGTCCTACTCCTGGTGGGAGTTGGATTCCCCCCCTTGGGCGCGCCACCCTCCTTGGCCGGCCCCCCTCCACTGCTTTATATACGGGGGCAGGGGGGCACCCCAAAGACACAACAATTGATCATTGATCTCTTAGCCGTGTGCGGTGCCCACCTCCACCATAATCCTCGATAATATTGTTGCGGTGCTTAGGCGAAGCCCTGCGACGGTAGAACATCAAGATCGTCACCACGCCGTCGTGCTGACGGAACTCATCCCCGACACTTTGCTGGATCGGAGTCCAGGGGATCGTTATCGAGCTGAACGTGTGCAAAAACTCGAAGGTGCCGTAGTTTCGGTGCTTGATCGGTCAGGCCGTGAAGACGTACGACTACATGAACCGCGTTGTTATAATGCTTCCGCTTCCGGTCTATGAGGGTACGTAGACAACACTCTCCCCTCTCGTTGCTGTGCATCACCATGATCTTGCGTGTGCGTAGGATTTTTTTTGAAATTACAACGTTCCCCAACACCATGTGGCCCATTAGTTCTCCGGGGAGGGGGGGGTCCGGTAACCCTCCGGTACTCCGGTTTTCTCCGAAATCACCCGGAACACTTCCGGTGTCTGAATATAGCCGTCCAATATATCGATCTTTATGTATTGATCATTTCGGGACTCCTCGTCATGTCCGTGATCACATCAAGGACTCCGAACTACCTTCGGTACATCAAAACACATAAACTCATAATACTGATCATCACCGAATGTTAAGCGTGCGGACCCTACAGGTTCGAGAACTATGTAGACATGACCGAGACACGTCTCTGTTCAATAACCAATAGCGGAACCTGGATGTTCATATTGGCTCCCACATATTCTACGAAGATCTTTATCGGTCAAACCACATAACGATATACGTTGTTCCCTTTGTCATCGGTATGTTACTTGCCCGAGATTCGATCGTCGGTATCTCAATACCTAGTTCAATATCGTTACCGGCAAGTCTCTTTACTCGTTCCGTAATGCATCATCCCATAACTAACTCATTAGTCACATTGCTTGCAAGGCTTATAGTGATGTGCGTTACCGAGAGGGTCTAGAGATACCTCTCCGACAATCGGAGTGACAAATCCTAATCTCGATCTATGCCAACTCAACAAACACCATTGGAGACACCTGTAGAGCACCTTTATAATCACCCAGTTACGTTGTGACGTTTGGTAGCACACAAAGTGTTCCTCCGGTATTCGGGAGTTGCATGATCTCATAGTCATAGGAACATGTATAAGTTATGGAGAAAGCAATAGCAACAAACTAAACGATCATCGTGCTAAGCTAATGGATGGGTCAAGTCAATCACATCATTCTCTAATGATGTGATCCTGTTAATAAAATGACAACTCATGTCTATGGTTAGGAAACATAACCATCATTGATGCAACGAGCTAGTTAAGTAGAGGCATACTAGTGACATCATGTTTGTCTATGTATTCACACAAGTACTAAGTTTCCGGTTAATACAATTCTAGCATGAATAATAAACATTTATCATGATATAAGGAAATATAAATAACAACTTTATTATTGCCTCTAGGGCATATTTCCTTCAGTCTCCCACTTGCACTAGAGTCAATAATCTAGATTATATTGTTATGATTCTAACACCCATGGAGTCTTGGTGCTGATCATGTTTTGCTCGTGAGAGAGGCTTAGTTAACGGGTCTGCAACATTCAGATCCGTATGTATCTTGCAAATCTCTATGTCTCCCTCGTTGAGTTGATCGCCGATGGAATTGAAGCTTCTCTTGATGTGCTTGGTTCTCTTGTGAAATCTGGTTTCTTTTGCTAAGGCAATTGCACCAGTATTGTCACAAAAGATTTTCATTGGACCCGATGCACTAGGTATGACACCTAGATCAGATATGAACAACTTCATTTGCTGCTTCCGAAGCAACTATGTATTGCGCTTCATGATGACCCACAAGTGTAGGGGATCTATCGTAGCCTTTTCGATAAGTAAGAGTGTCGAACCCAATGAGGAGCAGAAGGAAATGATAAGCGGTTTTCAGCAAGGTATTCTCTGCAAGCACTGAAATTATCGGTAACAGATAGTTTTGTGATAAGGTAATTTGTAACGAGGAACAGGTAATAAAAGTAAATAAGGTGCAGCAAGATGGCCCAATCCTTTTTGTAGCAAAGGACAAGCCTGGACAAACTCTTATATAAAGGAAAGCGCTCCCGAGGACACATGGGAATTATTGTCAAGCTAGTTTTCATCACGTTCATACGATTCGCGTTCGGTACTTTGATAATTTGATATGTGGGTGGAGCGGTGCTTGGTTACTATCCTTCCTTGGACAAGCATCCCACTTATGATTAACCCCTATTGCAAGCACCCACAACTACAGCAGAAGTATTAAGGTAAACCTAACCATAGCATGAAACATATGGATCCAAATCAGCCCCTTACGAAGCAACGCATAAACTAGGGTTTAAGCTTCTGTCACTCTAGCAACCCATCATCTACTTATTACTTCCCAGTGCCTTCCTCTAGGCCAAAACAATGGTGAAGTGTCATGTAGTCGACGTTCACATGACACCACTAGAGGATAGACAACATACATCTCATCAAAATATGGAACGAATACCAAATTCACATGACTACTTATAGCAAGACTTCTCCCATGTCCTCAGGAACAAACATAACTACTCACAAATCATATTCATGTTCATAATCAGAGGGGTATTAATATGCATAATGGATCTGAACATATGATCTACCACCAATTAAACCAACTAGCTTCAACTACAAGGAGTAATTAAGACTACTAGCAACCTACTAGTACCAATCTGAGGCTTTGGGACAAAGATTGGATACAAGAGATGAACTAGGGTTTGAGATGAGATGGTGCTGGTGAAGATGGTAATGGAGATTGACCCCCTCCCGATGAGAGGATCGTTGGTGATGACGATGGTGATGATTTCCCCCTCCCAGAGGGAAGTTTCTCTGACAGAACAGCTCCGCCAGAGCCCTAGATTGGTTCCGCCTCATGGCGGCGGAGTTTCGTCTAGTGAGATTGCTTATGATTTTTTCCCCGACGAAAGACTCCATATAGCCAAAGATGGGCATCAGAAGGCTGCCAGGGGGCCCATGAGGCGGATCCTTGTCGCCCGTTCCACCCAACTCCATAAAACCAAAAATTCGGTTAATGCCAATCGGTTTATTTGTAATTTCGGTTATAAAAAATGCTAACCGAAAATGGTAGCATAAAACAATAAACCGAATTTTCGGTTAACTGACAAATTCGGTTCGGTTCACGGTTTACACCGAACGGCTATTGCATGGTTGCATGTCCTATCCCAGTCCCACGCACAGCCCACCTTCTTTATAGCCAAACTATTTGTCCTCTTTCCATTAACCAAGCGAGGTGGGACTAAATCAGTAGACTTGTGCTGCTCTCTGGCGTTGTACGGTCAATCAAGAAGAATATAAAAACAAGTATGTCTCCTTTTGCACGTGGGCTACTAGCTCGGTCCTTAGCGATGCGAGGCCTACTTAGTAAAAAAATCAATGAGTCAGAGGCCTTTTTAGCATCGGGGACGTGGGGATTCCGGAATCGTGCGTGACGTGACGTGCGTGTGCGGCCGTCGTTCGACTGTAATCCACGAGTATGGCGTATATTTTGGTTTCATTTGGTTTAACCGAGGTAAACACCAAACTGACCGAGTTCTACTCGGTTATTAGAACTAAAAACCGAATTTCATGTATCAATGGTAAAAACCGAAAATTCGGTTTTTTCAATTTTGGCATCGGTTCGGTGTTCGGTTCATCGGTTTTTATGCCCACCCCTACGCGACGCTACTGCGTCATGGATCTGGCGGGTCCAGGAGTGGAAGGCGGCGGATCAGGCGGTGGCAGTGGCGAGAGATCCAGACACGCATACCATGGCAAGCAGATATGCCGAGACCTGCCGGCTGCGAGCAGAAGGGGACCAGAGGATTCTGGCGAAGAGGATCTACGACGAGGCTACGATGGCGGAGAGGCAGAGGATGCCTCCATACCCGCACTCTATGTCGGCCGAATTCATGAAGTGGGCGAGGACAGAGGAGAAATCCGAAGATCCATGCAGAGCACTGAGATGGGAGGGCATGCTTGGAGTGATTCCTTCAGATGCGCCACTGCAAGGCATCTCGTCCTAGCCGCCGCCGTTGATTCGGGACTGAGCTTAGATGGAGCTCATGTCGCCATGGCCCCCAGGCTCTCCCCTGGCGTTTGGAAGGAGTAATGGTGGCAGGAGTAGCCGTGCTTTGCCGCCGCCGATGCCATTCAGTTTGCCGGAGAGGCGGGGCGTGGGTCGAAGAGCCACTGCCAGGAGGGCCCTGCAGGTTAGTGAGCAACTAGTGGTGGACCCCGCCTGCCCCGACCCCATACCTTTTGCGGGAGTGGTGGTTGCGCCTCCACAAAAGGCGTCTCGCCCCTCAGATCCGCATCAGGGCCCGGAGCATGGGAAACCTAGGGTTCGTCCGATTGAGAGCAGACTCAGCAGTTCCAATTTGGTGTGGGTTCGGAGAGACAAATTGAACTCTGGAGATTTCTGTGCAGCTAATTGCCACCCGGTTGGTCTATCGGATCGTTTGACTGGTCCTAAAAACTTCTCCTTCTCTAGAGATTACTGGGCAAGGAAATAGATCAAGATCCCGTTCGCCTCCATTGTCAAGATGGCTGGGGGGGGGGTCGTGATGGCAGCAATCGTGGAGGGAGATACGGCTCGGGGAGGGGCCGGAATGGACGCCCTCCTACTCCCACGCCGTCAGGGCAGGAGGGAGTCGTCCCACCACCGTTGGTGCCACCGGCGCCTCAAGATGCACCACCGCAGATGTCGATTTACGCCAACCCCCCTTATTTCCAGTTGGCTCTGCCCAAGCTATGATGTAGCCGGGAGGATAGATGTATGGATATCAAGGGGGCTGGAATCCTCAAATACAGCAGATGCCGCAGTGGGCGAATCAGCAGCAGTTTCCTTTCCAGTATCTGCCTCCTCCTCAGGTCTTTCCCCAACAATTCAGCCCTCAGATGCAGCAGGTTCAGTTTGGAGGGAGTGGATCATCTACTGGAGGAAGTGTGCAGAACAGTCAGTCGGAGTGTAGCAAAAATAAGAAAAAGAAGATCCAGAAGACCAAGCAGACAGTTGTTGCTACTACTAGCGATGATTCCTCCTCCTACAATGTGGATCCTAAGTTCATCAGGGCGATCTGTTACAACTGTGGTCTCCTAGGACACTTTGTTGGCATGTGTCCCATTCCTAAAGTGTGCTTCATTTGCAAGACCCCTAGCCATCACATGGACACTTGCCCTACATGGTACAAGCCATACCCTGCTGCCATGTACTGGGGGAGTGCTAACAATGGTTTAGGTTTTTTCCATATTGAAACTGGTGGCAAGGAATATTGTGAGTGGCTTAACTTTGGAAATGTTGGACTAGTTTTAATTGAAAAAGGGGAGATCTCTGAGAAGGAGCTGGGGCTGTGTTTCTCAGATATGTGGAAAACCAACTGGCCCTGGCAGATTAGGAGATATGATGAGAAAAAAATACATTGTCAGGTTTCCCCCTAACAAGAAGATCAAAGATCTGGTGGAGTACCCTTCCATTAACCTGAAAAAAGAAGGAGTAACTATCTCTTTCAGTGATTGGAATGGAGAAATGCTAGCTTATGACTCTTTGGAGGAAATCTGGATTGTGATAGAAGGTCTGCCTCCAAAATGGATTCCTGGAACATCATATCTCAGATATCTACTATGCTTGTTAATGTTGACTGGCACACTATTTTCAGGAGCTTTTATGAGAAGGTGAGGATCCAGGTAGCTGTCAGAGACCCTACTAAGATTCCCAGAGACAGGATGGTGGAAATACATCATGAGCTTTATCTGCTATAGTTTTTTGTGGAGTCTGAGGCTGCAAGTGGTCAGGGGTCAGATATTCCCCCAGGTCCTAATGATAACAATCCCTCTTAGAACAAGCACACTGAAGAGGAATTTGATTCCAGTGGTGATGATTTGCTTGGAGAAGATATGGATACTGGAAACAGCAACAACAATAACAATGGTAGAGATAAGCAGCAGAACACTGGATCTGGTGGACCCAGGACTATGCAGAAATGCTCTACTCCTGCTCCTAGAGCTAATGAAGAAAATGTAGTCCCTTCCATTTTTTTGGGTGCACCTATGACCAAAAGCTATCTTGAGGTAGTGAAGAAGAGACACAATGACACCATAGGCACCCCCTTCTTGGTAAATTTGAAGATGCTGCTGATAAGCCTATTTCTCAGAAGTACACCAACACTCAGCATAAGTGGGGCCCTGTGGTGGCATCCAGAGTTAGCACCAGGAACAAGAAAGATGGTAGGCCAGCTCTTCAAAAAGCTCAGGAGTTAAAGCAAATCAAAAATGTGGAAAAACCTGCTGTAAAAAAAGGTACACAACTCTTTTGCTTGCTTAGATGATTCTTTTGTTATTAAAACTATAGAGTGCTCAGGTATTAAATTGGGTGATAGCAGAGATAATATCAGAGATAACATCTATGCTATTAAGCAGATTGAGTTAGATATACTTGCTAAATTTAATTATGAAAATCTTGAAGGTTTTCTCCCTACTAGTATAGATATTCCTGGAGAGGAGTTTGGTAATGCTGCTGGCAATCTAGGGAGTAATGTTGAGTCAGAGGAGGGGACACTTATGAATGTGTTCCCTACTTCAGACTCCCCCTGGATTGAGGTCAAAAGAAATTCTAGCTCCTGTAAGGGGAGAAGGAAAATTGATTTTATTGTTAAATGATAGGTTTTTTTTGGAACATCAGAGGGTTGAATGGCCCCATTAAAGTTGACAAGCTTAAAGAGCTCATTAGAGCCAATAGCCCTGATTTTATTTGTATATCTGAGACTAAGAAAGAAGAGTTTACTCTTCTCCAGATTGAAGCCTTTGATCCCAGATCTGTTTTCCAATGGAAATGGCTTCCTGCAAGTAACACTGCGGGGGGATCTTAGTTGGATGTAAGGTGGATATGTTTGATTTAATTCAGTGTGATTTACACAACTTCAGCATTTCTTGCTTGATTAAAAACAAGCAAGATCTCTCCATTTGGAGACTTGTTGCAGTTTATGGCACTGCATATGACCAGTTTAAAATGGATTTCATTAATGAACGCCACTCCCTGCTAACTAACTGGGTAGGGCCCACTCTGGTTGGAGGAGATTTCAATTTAATTAGAGAGGCTAGTGATAAAAACACTGGTGTTATTAATCAGCACTGGGCTGACCTATTTAATGATTGGATTAATAGCTTTGTCTTACTAGAGCTTAAGATCAATGGGAGGAAGTTCACTTGGGGTAATAACCAGGACAATTTAGTACTGGCTACCATAGATAGAGTTTTCATGTCCACTGACTGGGCTTCTGCTTTTCCTGGTGTGAACCTTAAAGCACTGCCTAGTGTAGGGAGTGATCACACTCCTCTGATTATCAATACTTGTGCTTTTCATGTTCCCAAAGACAAGCATTTCAGATTTGAGAAGTGGTGCTTGGAAGTGGATGGTTTTAGAGATATTGTGATTAAAGCTTGGACTGCCAGATGCCCTTTTAAAAAGGCAATAGATGTCTGGCATTTCAAGATTAGAAATTCCAGAAAAGCCATTAAAGGTTTGATGGCCAATTATGAGGCAGAACAGAATAAGAACAAGCAAACCTTGGTGGCCGAGTATAACTGTCTAGATATTTTTTCTGAATCCAACCCTCCTTCCCCTAATACTAACAGGAGAATGAAAAAAATTGCAGGGGACCTGGAAGAAATCTGGAGAAAATAAGAAATCAAGGCCAGGCAGAGATCCAGGGAGAGAGACATTCTGGAAGGGGACTTAAATGCTGGATACTTCAAAGCTATAACTAATCAAAAGTGGAGAAAGAAGCAGATCATGGCGCTGGAAGGTAGTGAAGGTACTGTAACTGATCCTGAAGGTATAAGGAATATTGTTGTGAATTTCTACAAAACCTATTTGGTTTCCAAGATAAAATTAACATCAACCTGAAAAATGATTTTTGGGAAGATGGTGAGAAGGTGACTGATGCTCATAATTGCATCCTAGATACCCCCTTCTCTGAAAAGGAGATAAAGGATGCTGTCTTTGGCTCATATGCTGAAGGAGCTCCTGGCCCTGATGGCTTTCCTTTTTTGTTTTATCAGCAATTTTGGGACCTTATTAAAGGTGACCTATTTGCTCTGTTTAATGATTGGGAGAAAGGTGAGCTAGACCTATATAGACTCAATTTCTCCCTGCTTACTTTAGTTCCTAAAGAGGCTGATGCCACTAAGATGGAGAAGTTTAGGCCTCTTGCTATGATCAATTGCAGTTTTAAGATCTTTGCTAAATGTGCCACCAATAAGTTTGGCCCCATTTGCAAAGACTTAATTTCTATGAACCAGACAACCTTTATAAAAGGCAGATATATTGCTGAGAGCATTATTGCAGCCCATGAAACTATCCATTCTGTTCACTCCAGCAAGCAGTCTGGTTTTGTGTTCAAATTAGATTATGAGAAAGCATATGACATGATCAACAGAGAATTCCTGATAGACATGATGCATAAGAGGGGGTTTAGTGCTAACTGGATGAGGAAAGTTAAATCCCTCATTTATAAAGGTTCTATTGGGGTTACTGTTAATAACAAAAATAGTGATTTCTTTATTGCTGGCAAAGGGGTGAGACAAGGGGACCCCTATTCCCCTTTGCTTTTCAACCTAGTAGCTGATGTTTTTACCAGAATACTTGTGAAAGCCTCTAGGAATAATATCCTTGAAGGTCTTTTCCCGAGCTCCAACCCAGCTGGCATCATTTGTATGCAATATGCGGATGACACTTTACTTTTCCTCAGTAATAACAAATCACATGCGAGAAACCTTAAATGGTTGCCCTCCTGTTTTGAACAACTATCTGGTATGCGGATCAATTTCCACAAATGTGACCTGGTGCCCATTAATATAAATGAGGATGATGCCAATATATTTGCGCAAATACTTGGTTGCAAATTGAGTGAGTTCCCTATTAAATATTTAGGTTCCCCTCTCCATCACAGAAAACTAAAGAAAAGTGAGCTCCATCCTACTATTGATAAGATTATCAAGAGAGGGGCTGGATGGAGGGGGAGACTTCTGTCTTCTGGCAAGAGACTCACATTAGTGAAGACATGCCTATCCACTATCCCTAGCTACCTTATGGGAATTATCAAATTCCCAAAATGGGCCATAAAACTAGTCAATTCTCAACTAGCTCACTGCTTTTGGGATGATTATGAGGGTCATTTTAAATATCATCTTGCTTCCTGGGGGAGTGTAACACTCCAAAAGCAGTATGGGGGTCTGGGCATCCCAAATATTGTTGATATGAATTTATGTCTTCTAGCTTCCTGGATCAAGAGATATTTCCTGGACGAGGGAAAGATTTGGAAACAAATTATTGATGCAAAATACAGAACGCGCAGCCCTAACATTTTTGCTTGTCCTGAAAATGGTGCTTCCCCTTTTTGGAGAGGGGTCCTGTGGGCTGCTAAAGCTGCTAATGTGGGTTATTCCTGGACAGTGGGGAATGGTAAGAGCATTACATTTTGGGAGGATCAGTGGTTGGGGCATGCTACCCTAGCTACCCAATATTGGGGTCTATACTATATTGCCAATGACCATAATATTTCTATCAGCGAGGTTTGGGATGGCACCAACCTAAAGATTACTTTTAGGAGGTGTTTCACCCAAAAGCTGCTAGCAGATTGGGACAATCTGTTCAGCCGCGTAGTTAATATTAAATTAAATGACAGACAGGATACCATTTGCTGGAATTATGAAGCCAAAGGTGTCTACACTGTCAAATCTTTCTACAACATTGTTAATTTTAGGGGGATTAATCCGAGTAACTTAACAGTTATTTGGAAAATTAATGTTCCCCTTAGGATTCAGATATTTCTCTGGCGTATGGCCAAAAACAAGCTTTTAACAAGAGACAACCTACAAAAAAGACAGCAAGTAGATGATGCTACATGTCTTTTCTGTGGGGAATCTGAATCTATTGAACATTTATTCTTTGGCCGTTTTGTTGTGATAGAACTATGGAGAGTGATTTTTGATATATCTAATAAACAAGCCAGTATGTCCGTTGAGAACATGTTGGCTTGGTGGTTTAAACACAAAAATCACTCAGCGGACTGTTTGTTGCATTCTGCTGTCCTTTGGACTCTATGGAAACATCGTAATGACATTTGTTTCAAACATGTTCCCTGGCTTGGGATGCAGGTGTTGTGGAGGAAAACTACTACTATACTAAGCAGCTGGATGGTCCGGTGCTCTGGCCCTGTAAAAGAAAGAGGGATGCACTTGGTGAGAAAGCTGGAGCAAGAAGCACGTGCACCCCCCTCCTGATGTGGCCAGTATTGGGGAACGCAGTAATTTAAAAAAATTTCCTACGCACACGCAAGATCATGGTGATGCATAGCAATGAGAGGGGAGAGTGTGATCTACGTACCCTTGTAGACCGACAATGGAAGCGTTTGGTTGATGTAGTCGTACGTCTCCACGGCCCGACCGATCAAGCACCGAAACTATGGCACCTCCGAGTTTTAGCACACGTTCAGCTCGATGACGATCCCTGGACTCCGATCCAGCAAAGTGTCGGGGAAGAGTTCCATCAGCACGACGGCGTGGTGACGATCTTGATGTACTACTGTCGCAGGGCTTCGCCTAAGCACCGCTACAATATTATCGAGGACTATGGTGGCCGGGGGCGCCGCACATGGCTAAGAATATGATCACGTGGATCAACTTGTGTTCCTCTGGGGTGCTCCTGCCTCCGTATATAAAGGCTCAAGGGGGGGGGGGTGCGGCCGGCCTAGAGGTGGCGCGCCAGGAGGAGTCCTACTCCCTCCGGGAGTAGGATTCCCCCCCAATCCTAGTTGGAATAGGATTCGCGGAGGGGGGAAAAGAGAAAGGGGGCCCGGCCCCCTCTCCTTGTCCTATTCGGACCAAGGGAGGGGAGGGGCGCGCGTCCCATCTCAGGCTGCCTCTTCTCTTTTCCACTAAGGCCCAATAAGGCCCATATACCTCCCGGGGAGTTCCGATAACCTCCCGGTGATCCGGTATTGTCCCAATCTTACCCGGAACCTTTCCGATGTCCAAATATAGTCTTCCAATATATCGATCTTTATGTCTCGACCATTTCGAGACTCCTCGTCAAGTCCGTGATCACATCCGGGACTCCGAACAACCTTCGGTACATCAAAATATATAAACTCATAATGAAACTGTCATCGTAACGTTAAGCGTGCGGACCCTACGGGTTCGAGAACAATGTAGACATGACCGAGAAATGTCTCCGGTCAATAACCAATAGCGGGACCTGGATGCCCATATTGGCTCCTACATATTCTACGAAGATCTTTATCGGTCAGACCGCATAACAACATACGTTGTTCCCTTTGTCATCGGTATGTTACTTGCCCGAGATTCGATCGTCGGTATCCAATACCTAGTTCAATCTCGTTACCGGCAAGTCTCTTTACTCGTTCCGTAATACATCATCTCGCAACTAACTCATTAGTTGCATTGCTTGCAAGGCTTAAGTGATGTGCATTACCGAGAGGGCCCAGAGATACCTCTCCAACGATCGGAGTGACAAATCCTAATCTCAAAATACGTCAACCCAACATGTACCTTTGGAGACACCTGTAGAGCACCTTTATAATCACCCAGTTACGTTGTGACATTTGGTAGCATACAAAGTGTTCCTCCGGCACACGGGAGTTACATAATCTCATAGTCATAGGAACATGTATAAGTCATGAAGAAAGCAATAGCAACATACTAAACGATCGGGTGCTAAGCTAATGGAATGGGTCATGTCAATCAGATCATTCAACTAATGATGTGATCTCGTTTAATCAAATGACAACTCTTTGTCTATGGTTAGGAAACATAACCATCTTTGATTAACGAGCTAGTCAAGTAGAGGCATACTAGTGACACTCTGTTTGTCTATGTATTCACACATGCATTATGTTTCCGGTTAATACAATTCTAGCATGAATAATAAACCTTTATCATGATATAAGGAAATAAATAATAACTTTATTATTGCCTCTAGGGCATATTTCCTTTAGTCTCCCACTTGCACTAGAGTCAATAATCTAGATTTACATAGTAATGATTCTAACACCCATGGAGCTTTGGTGCTGATCATGTTTTGCTCGTGGAAGAGGCTTAGTCAAGGGGTCTGCTACATTCAGCTCCGTATGTATCTTGCAAATCTCTATGTCTCCCACCTGGACTAGATCCCGGATGGAATTGAAGCATCTCTTGATGTGTTTGGTTCTCTTGTGAAATCTGGATTCCTTTGCCAAGGCAATTGCACCAGTATTGTCACAAAAGATTTTCATTGGACCCAATGCACTAGGTATGACACCTAGATCGGATATGAACTCCTTCATCCAGACTCCTTCGTTTGCTGCTTCCGAAGCAGCTATGTACTCCGCTTCACATGTAGATCCCACCACGACTCTTTGTTTAGAACTGCACCAACTGATAGCTCCACCGTTTAATGTGAACACATATCCGGTTTGCGATTTAGAATCGTCCGGATCAGTGTCAAAGCTTGCATCAACGTAACCGTTTACGATGAGCTCTTTGTCACCTCCATATACGAGAAACATATCCTTAGTCCTTTTCAGGTACTTCAGGATGTTCTTGACCGCTGTCCAGTGATCCACTCCTGGATTACTTTGGTACCTCCCTGCTAGACTTATAGCAAGGCACACATCAGGTCTGGTACACAGCATTGCATACATGATAGAGCCTATGGCTGAAGCATAGGGGAACATCTTTCATTTTCTCTCTATCTTCTGCAGTGGTCGGGCATTGAGTCTGACTCAACTTCACACCTTGTAACACAGGCAAGAACCCTTTCTTTGCTTGATCCATCTTGAACTTCTTCAAAATCTTGTCAAGGTATGTGCTTTGTGAAAGTCTAATTAAGCGTTTTGATCTATCTCTATAGATCTTTATGCCTAATATGTAAGCAGCTTCACCGAGGTCTTTCATTGAAAAACTCTTATTCAAGTATCCCTTTATGCTATCCAGAAATTCTATATCATTTCCAATCAGTAATATGTCATCCACATATAATATCAGAAATGCTACAGAGCTCCCACTCACTTTCTTGTAAATACAGGCTTCTCCGAAAGTCTGTATAAAACCAAATGCTTTGATCACACTATCAAAGCGTTTATTCCAACTCCGAGAGGCTTGCACCAGTCCATAAATGGATCGCTGGAGCTTGCACACTTTGTTAGCTCCCTTTGGATCGACAAAACCTTCCGGTTGCATCATATACAACTCTTCTTCCAGAAATCCATTCAGGAATGCAGTTTTGACATCCATTTGCCAAATTTCATAATCATAAAATGCAGCAATTGCTAACATGATTCGGACAGACTTAAGCATCGCTACGGGTGAGAAGGTCTCATCGTAGTCAACCCCTTGAACTTGTCGAAAACCTTTTGCGACAAGTCGAGCTTTGTAGACAGTAATATTACCTTCAGCGTCAGTCTTCTTCTTGAAGATCCATTTATTCTCAATTGCTTGCCGATCATCGGGCAAGTCAACCAAAGTCCATACTTTGTTCTCATACATGGATCCCATCTCAGATTTCATGGCTTCAAGCCATTTTGCGGAATCTGGGCTCACCATCGCTTCTTCATAGTTCGTAGGTTCATCATGATCTAGCAGCATGATTTCCAGAACAGGATTACCGTACCACTCTGGCGTGGATCTCACTCTGGTTGATCTACGAGGTTCAGTAGTATCTTGTCCTGAATTTCATGATCATTATCATTAGCTTCCTCACTAATTGGTGTACGTGTCATAGAAACAGTTTTCTGTGATGTACTACTTTCCAATAAGGGAGCAGGTACAGTTACCTCATCAAGTTCTACTTTCCTCCCACTCACATCTTTCGAGAGAAACTCCTTCTCTAGAAAGTTTCCGAATTTAGCAACAAAAGTCTTGCCTTCGGATCTGTGATAGAAGGTGTATCCAATAGTTTCCTTTGGATATCCTATGAAGACACATTTCTCCGATTTGGGTTCGAGCTTATCAGGTTGAAGCTTTTTCACATAAGCATCGCAGCCCCAAACTTTAAGAAACGACAACTTTGGTTTCTTGCCAAACCATAGTTCATAAGGCGTCGTCTCAACGGATTTTGATGGTGCCCTATTTAACGTGAATGCGGCCGTCTCTAAAGCATAACCCCAAAACGATAGCGGTAAATCAGTAAGAGACATCATAGATCGCACCATATCTAGTAAAGTACGATTACGATGTTCGGACACACCATTACATTGTGGTGTTCCGGGTGGCGTGAGTTGCGAAACTATTCCGCATTGTTTCAAATGTACACCAAACTCATAACTCAAATATTCTCCTCCACGATCAGATCGTAGAAACTTTATTTTCTTGCTACGATGATTTTCAACTTCACTCTAAAATTCTTTGAACTTTTCAAATGTTTCAGACTTATGTTTCATTAAGTAGATATACCCATATCTGCTTAAGTCTTCTGTGAAGGTGAGAAAATAACGATATCCGCCACGAGCCTCAATATTCATCGGACCACATACATCTGTATGTATGATTTCCAACAAATCTGTTGCTCTCTCCATAGTTCCGGAGAACGGTGTTTTAGTCATCTTGCCCATGAGGCATGGTTCGCAAGTACCAAGTGATTCATAATCAAGTGGTTCCAAAAGTCCATCAGTATGGAGTTTCTTCATGCGCTTTACACCGATATGACCTAAACGGCAGTGCAACAAATAAGTTGCACCATCATTATCAACTCTGCATCTTTTGGCTTCAACATTATGAATATGTGTGTCACTACTATCGAGATTCAATAAGAATAGACCACTCTTCAAGGGTGCATGACCATAAAAGATATTACTCATATAAATAGAACAACCATTATTCTCTAATTTAAATGAATAACCGTCTCGCATCAAACAAGATCCAGATATAATGTTCATGCTCAACGCTGGCACCAAATAACAATTATTTAGGTCTAATACTAATCCCGAAGGTAGATGTAGAGGTAGCGTGCCGACCGCGATCACAACGACTTTGGAACCGTTTCCCACGCGCATCGTCACCTCGTCCTTAGCCAATCTTCACTTAATCCGTAGTCCCTGTTTCGAGTTGCAAATATTAGCAACAGAACCAGTATCAAATACCCAGGTGCTACTGCGAGCATTAGTAAGGTACACATCAATAACATGTATATCACATATACCTTTGTTCACCTTGCCATCCTTCTTATCCGCCAAATACTTGGGGCAGTTCCGCTTCCAGTGACCAGTCTGCTTGCAGTAGAAGCACTCAGTTTTAGGCTTAGGTCCAGACTTGGGTTTCTTCTCTTGAGCAGCAACTTGCTTGCTGTTCTTCTTGAAGTTCCCCTTCTTCTTCCCTTTGCCCTTTTTCTTGAAACTAGTGGTCTTGTTGACCATCAACACTTGATGCTCCTTTTTGATTTCTACCTCCGCAGCTTTCAGCATTGCGAAGAGCTCGGGAATAGTCTTATTCATCCCTTGCATATTATAGTTCATCACGAAGCTCTTGTAGCTTGGTGGCAGTGATTGGAGAATTCTGTCAATGACGCAATCATCTGGAAGATTAACTCCCATCTGAATCAAGTGATTATTATACCCAGACATTTTGAGTATATGCTCACTGACAGAACTGTTCTCCTCCATCTTGTAGCTATAGAACTTATTGGAGACTTCATATCTCTCAATCCGGGCATTTGCTTGAAATATTAACTTCAACTCCTGGAACGTCTCATATGCTCCATGACGTTCAAAACGTCGTTGAAGTCCCGATTCTAAGCCGTAAAGCATGGCACACTGAACTATCGAGTAGTCATCAGCTTTGCTCTGCCAGACGTTCATAACATCTGGTGTTGCTCCTGCAGCAGGCCTGGCACCCAGCGGTGCTTCCAGGACGTAATTCTTCTGTGCAGCAATGAGGATAATCCTCAAGTTACGGACCCAGTCCGTGTAATTGCTACCATCATCTTTCAATTTTGCTTTCTCAAGGAACGCATTAAAATTCAACGGAACAACAACACGGGCCATCTATCTACAACCAAACATACATAAGCAAGATACTATCAGGTACTAAGTTCATGATAAATTTAAGTTCAATTAATCAAGTTACTTAAAGAACTCCCACTTAGATAGACATCCCTCTAATCCTCTAAGTGATCACGTGATCCAAATCAACTAAACCATGTCCGATCATCATGTGAGATGGAGTAGTTTCATTGGTGAACATCACTATGTTGATCATATCTACTATATGATTCACGCTCGACCTTTCGGTCTCCGTGTTCCGAGGCCATATCTGTATATGCTTGGCTCGTCAAGTATAACCTGAGTATTCCGCGTGTGCAACTGTTTTGCACCCGTTGTATTTGAACGTAGAGCCTATCACACCCGATCATCACGTGGTGTCTCAACACGAAGAACTTTCGCAACGGTGCATACTCAGGGAGAACACTTCTTGATAATTTAGTGAGAGATCATCTTATAATGCTACCGTCAATCAAAGCAAGATAAGATGCATAAAAGATAAACATCACATGCAATCAATATAAGTGATATGATATGGCCATCATCATCTTGTGCCTGTGATCTCCATCTCCGAAGCACCGTCATGATCACCATTGTCACCGGCGCGACACCTTGATCTCCATCGTAGCATCGTTGTCGTCTCGCCAATCTTATGCTTCCACGACTATCTCTACCGCTTAGTGATAAAGTAAAGCATTACAGCGCGATTGCATTGCATACAATAAAGCGACAACCATATGGCTCCTGCCAGTTGCCGATAACTCCGTTACAAAACATGATCATCTCATACAATAAAATTTAGCATCATGTCTTGACCATATCACATCACAACATGCCCTGCAAAAACAAGTTAGACGTTCTCTACTTTGTTGTTGCAAGTTTTACGTGGCTGCTACGGGCTTAAGCAAGAACCAATCTTACCTACGCATCAAAACCACAACGATAGTTTGTCAAGTTGGTGCTGTTTTAACCTTCGCAAGGACCGGGAGTAGCCACACTTGGTTCAACTAAAGTTGGAGAAACTGTCACCCGCAAGCCACCTATGTGCAAAGCACGTTGGGAGAACCGGTCTCGCGTAAGCGTACGCGTAATGTCGGTCCGGGCCGCTTCGTCCAACAATACCGCCGAACCAAAGTATGACATGATGGTAAGCAGTATGACTTATATCGCCCACAACTCAGTTGTGTTCTACTCGTGCATATAACATCAACACATAAAACCTAGGCTCGGATGCCAGTGTTGGGGAACGTAGTAATTTCAAAAAATTTCCTACGCACACGCAAGATCATGGTGATGCATAGCAACAAGAGGGGAGAGTGTGATCTATGTACCCTTGTAGACCGACAGCGGAAGCGTTTGGTTGATGTAGTCGTACGTCTCCACGGCCCGACCGATCAAGCACCGAAACTACGGCACCTCCGAGTTTTAGCACACGTTCGGCTCGATGACGATCCCCGGACTCCGATCCAGCAAAGTGTCGGGGAAGAGTTCCATCAGCACGACGGCGTGGTGACGATCTTGATGTACTACTGTCACAGGGCTTCGCCTAAGCACCACTACAATATTGATGTACTACCATCGAGGACTATGGTGGCAGGGGGCGCCGCACACGGCTAAGAATATGATCACGTTGATCAACTTGTGTTCCTCTGGGGTGCTTCTGCCTCCGTATATAAAGGCTCAAGGGGGGGGGTGCGGCTGGCCTAGAGGTGGCGCGCCAGGAGGAGTCCTACTCCCTCCGGGAGTAGTATTCCCCCCCCCAATCCTAGTTGGAATAGGATTCGCGGAGGGGGGAAAAGAGAAAGGGGGGCCGGCCCCCTCTCCTTGTCCTATTCGGACCAAGGGAGGGGAGGGGCGCGTGGCCCATCTCAGGCTGCCTCTTCTCTTTTCCACTAAGGCCCACTAAGGCCCATATAGCTCCCGGGGGGTTCCGGTAACCTCCCGGTACTCCGGTAAAATCCCGATTTCACCCGGAACACTTCCGATATCCAAACATAGGCTTCCAATATATCAATCTTTATGTCTTGACCATTTCGAGACTCCTCGTCATGTCCGTGATCACATCCGGGACTCCGAACAACCTTCGGTACATCAAAACGTATAAACTCATAATATAACTGTCATCGAAACCTTAAGCGTGCGGACCCTATGGGTTCGAGAACAATGTAGACATGACCGAGACATGTCTCCGGTCAATAACCAATAGCGGGACCTGGATGCCCATATTGGCTCCTAAATATTCTACGAAGATCTTTATCGGTCAGACCGCATAACAACATACATTGTTCCCTTTGTCATCGGTATGTTACTTGCCCGAGATTCGATCGTCGGTATCCAATACCTAGTTCAATCTCGTTACCGGCAAGTCTCTTTACTCGTTCCGTAATACATCATCTCGCAACTAACTCATTAGTTGCATTGCTTGCAAGGCTTAAGTGATGTGCATTACCGAGAGGGCCCAGAGATACCTCTCCGACGATCGGAGTGACAAATCCTAATCTCGAAATACGTCAACCCAACATGTACCTTTGGAGACACCTGTAGAGCACCTTTATAATCACCCAGTTACGTTGTGACGTTTGGTAGCACACAAAGTGTTCCTCCGGCACACGGGAGTTACATAATCTCATAGTCATTGGAACATGCATAAGTCATGAAGAAAGCAATAGCAACATACTAAACGATCGGGTGCTAAGCTAATGGAATGGGTCATGTCAATCAGATCATTCAACTAATGATGTGATCCCGTTTAATCAAATGACAACTCTTTGTCTATGGTTAGGAAACATAACCATCTTTGATTAACGAGCTAGTCAAGTAGAGGCATACTAGTGACACTCTGTTTGTCTATGTATTCACACATGTATTATGTTTCCGGTTAATACAATTCTAGCATGAATAATAAACCTTTATCATGATATAAGGAAATAAATAATAACTTTATTATTGCCTCTAGGGCATATTTCCTTTAGCCAGACCCTGGCTAGGCCTCCTAAAGTGCCCGGAGATGCTGTTCGAACTTGACACTGTCTGAGATCTGGGGCGCGGAGCTCCCCTCCAGTTTCTCCATCTCTCTTCGGGCTGTTAGATTTATGGCCTTTTGAGCTTAGCTTCCTAATCTGGTAGTTGATTTCTGGCACTTTTCCCGGTAGAGCTTGGGACTTCTATCTTGGTGGGGCAGCGCGTGTGCTGATTATCCCCCGACGTGCTTGTAACAGGATGTTGAATGCTTGTGGTTTCATTTGGTAATACAAGTGGAGCCGGGGCCGAGAGCCCTTTTCTTCTAAAAAAAACTTGCTCCTGTGAATTTTCATGACTTTTGGAGTTGCGCAGAATAGGTCTCTAATATTTGCTCCTTTTCCAGCCCAGAATTCCAGCTGCCGGCATTCTCCCTCTTCATGTAAACCTTGTAAAATAAGATAGAATAGGCATAAGTATTGTGACATAATGTGTAATAATAGCCCATAATGCAATAAATATTGATATAAAAGCATGATGCAAAATGGACGTATCAACTCCCCCAAGCTTAGACCTCGCTTGTCCTCAAGCGAAAGCCAAAATCGAAAAATATGTCCACATGTTTAGAGATAGAGGTGTCAATAAAAAAATAGAAACATGAGGGCATCATGATCATTCTTAGAACAGCAACATATACACATATTGTCATATGATCTCTTATGCTAAAGTAATAATTCAATCACAATTTCAAGTATGAATCATAAACTTCATTGAAAACTAACAAACTATAATCTCAGTCATTGAAGCAATTGCAATTTATCATAACATCGGAAAGAGTCAATATAAGAGCTTTTCAGCAAGTCCACATACTCAACTATCATTTAGTCTTTCACAATTGCTAACACTCACGCAATATTTATGGGTATGAAGTTTTAGCCAGACACAAAGAAATATAGGGGCTTATAGTTTTGCCTCCCAACTTTTTACCTCAAGGGTAATGTCAACAATAATAGTTCATGAAAACTCACATCCAATTAGCTATATATATCATTGTGCTTGCCAAAGGATAAAATGTAAAACGGAAAGGTGAAGATCAGCGTGACTCTTGCATGAAGTATAAGACAAGAATAAAAGATAGGCCCTTCACAGAGGGAAGCAGAGGTTGTCATGTGCTTTTATGGTTGGATGCACAAAATCTTAATGCGAAAGAACTTCACTTTATATTGTCACTTGTGATATGGACCTTCATTATGGAGTCCGTCGCTTTTATTTCTTCCACATCACAAGACCGTATAAAGCTTATTTTCTCCACACTAATAAATCATACATATTTAGAGAGCAATTTTTATTGCTTGCAACGATGACAACTTACTTGAAGGATCTTACTCAATCCATAGGTAGATATGGTGGACTCTCATGGAAAAACTATGTTTAAGGATATTTGGAAGTACAAGTAGTATCTCTACTTGGTGCATAGCATTTGGCTAGCATGAGAGGGAAAGGCAAGCTCAACATGTTGGATGATCCATGATAATATAATTTATTTCAGATGTAGGAAAGCATAACCCATTACGTTGTCTTCCTTGTCCAACGTCAACTCTTTAGCATGTCACATTTTAATGAGTGCCCACAATCATAAAAGATGTCCAAGATAGTGTATTTATATGTGAAAACCTCTCTTTCTTTATTACTTCCTATTAATTGCAACGATGACTAAAACTATGTTTGTCAACTCTCAACAACTTTTATTCATCATACTCTTTATATGTGAAGTCATTACTCTCCATAAGATCCATATGACATCTTTATTTCTTTTTATCTTTTATTTTATTCCCTCAAGATCATAGCAAGATAACCAAGCCCTTGACTCAACACTAAAGTTTATTATATATAGCTCACGGACTCGATTACATAGAAGGATCATAAAGCAAAACTCAAAAATGGGTCATACTAAAACTTTATTCTACTAGATTAAGATATTACCAAAAGGATCGAACTAAGAAAAAAATGGTAAAGATAAAAGTGATGGTGATACGATATCGGGGCACTCCGCCAAGCTTGGCAGTTTCCAAGGGGAGTGCCCATACCTGATACTCAGCTCTTCTTTGTTGGTGAAGGTTTTGATGATGTGGGCTTGTCGTCCATCTTCCAGGGCATAGGCTCACCATCATAGAAGGATGATCGAGTCTCCGAGATCCTTAAATCTGCAGCCAAACTCATCCTCTTGAATCTATATTCATACTCACAGTTTTTGTTTTACAGGTCATAGATCTAGGCTTGAAGGCGCTCGATTTTCTCGTGAAGCTTGAAGATGGCCTCCCCAATGTTCTTGTCATCCAGCTTGTGGTTGTTGGTGAAGGAAATATGCCCTAGAGGCAATAATAAAGTTATTATTTATTTCCTTATATCATGATAAAAGTTTATTATTCATGCTAGAATTGTATTAACCGGAAACATAATACATGTGTGAATACATAGACAAACAGAGTGTCACTAGTATGCCTCTACTTGACTAGCTCGTTAATCAAAGATGGTTATGTTTCCTAACCATGGACAAAGAGTTGTCATTTGATTAATGGGATCACATCATTAGTTGAATGATCTGATTGACATGACCCATTCCATTAGCTTAGCATCCGATCGTTTAGTATGTTGCTATTGCTTTCTTCATGACTTATACATCTTCCTATAACTATGAGATTATGTAACTCCCGTGTGCCGGAGGAACACTTTGTGTGCTACCAAACGTCACAACGTAACTGGGTGATT